>NW_026607623.1:0-133461 GCF_029499605.1 Hyla sarda
ACAGTCGCTTTTTATGTATTCAGCACTATGTATAATGTTGTAAAAATGCTCTAGAAGCTAAAGTCGCAGAAATGTCACACATATTTGGCCTGCAACTTTCTGTGCGACAAATTCAGACAGGAAAAATCAGTATAAATCCTTAGAAAATTATCCCCAGTGTCTCCATCTGCTGGCGGTATTGAATAAGCATTGCTGCACTGATGGGGTATGCATTAGACGAAAAAAAAGAAGAAAAAGAAGAATAATACGCCAGAAAAGAGGCGAAAAGGAGAAAAACGTAAAAAAACGTGAAAAAAAAGTAAGAGGAAGAGAGGGAAAAAAAGGTGGAAATGGGTTTAAAAGTGATTTCGGCGGAGAAATATATATATATATATATATATATATATATATATATATATATGCGCACACACACACATAGATATAAACGTATTCTCCGTGAGATATTGCAGCCGCTGCTGTGTCCAGGCCCAGGAGCCTTAGCACTGTGCTGTGATGTCACTCAATACCACTGACATCACTAGTGTAAACAACATCTCTCCTTTGCTGTGTATGTGACTATGAGCTGTTTGGTGATGTCGTCTATTACGCCTTCATAGAAGCAACAGGAGATTGTTGCATCCATCTGAACCCTCAGAACTACAGTGCTATGATGTCACTCACTTCCACAGGCCTTGCAGAGTGTAAACAACAACAACCCAGCTTTGTTGTGTATGTAACCAAAGGGATTTGTGATGTCACCTAGAACCTTCACAGCAGCGACAGCTTTATGAGGAGCATCAGCACTGCTCTGCCTGAGCAGAACCATCACCGCCATAGGTTGTCAAATAACCCGGATTTAACCCACACAGGTAAGTCCAATGGGGTGCAGGCATGTCCTCTATGCTTACAGCTTCCCGTGGGTGTTGGTTTGATACCGTTTGGGGACAGCCAAGGAGGCATCTGCAGGCAACAAAGGTAGGTGTGTGCTTGTGTGTGTGTTTCCTATGCAGATCCTAAGCCCAGTGTCACATGCCAAGTAGGAGGAGTAAGAAGGGTTCCTGGCAAATCCGGGTTATGGATTGCATTTAAAAAGGCCCCGTGGGAGTGCAATGGGCCCCTGTCTTGCTGCTTAGCAATAATGGTATGGGTTTAGGTTCTGCTGTGTGTACTGGTGGTTGACTGCCCCCCAGCCCAGAGTGTGCATGGAAAATTGTCTGGCAGCCTCCCTGACAGCAAGCAGTGATAGTGCCCATGAAGGGGACCTTGTTGGGCCCGCCCCTTTCACGGTTATCGCTTCTCGGCCTTTTGGCTAAGATCAAGTGTAGTATCTGTTCTTATCAGTTTAATATCTGATACGTCCCCTATCTGGGGACCATATATTAAATGGATTTTGAGAACGGGGGCCGATTTCGAAGCTTGCTTCCGTCGCCCTATGCATTGACCCGATATGGCAGTATCTTCGGGTACAGTGCACCACCCCCTTACAGGGTTAAAAAGAAAGATTCCTACTTTCATTGCTACCTGCTTGCTGGCTAGCCAGCTAGCCAGCCCTGTGGGCCTTGCTGCTGCTGCAGCCAAAAACAAAAGGTGGTGCTGCTGCTGCTTCTGCTGCTTCTGCTTCTGCTTGTGTCTGGCCCCTGTTGGAGCGTCCAGGCACAGGACTTCTGCTGCTGCTGACTAAATGGCCTCCTTAATTGGATCATTTGAGTAGCCAGCACACCTGTGCAGGTAGGGCATGACATGATAGGCAGCTGCCTTGATAGCGGGTGGGTGCTGAATGTTCCTAATTGACAAAATAAGATTAATGCTTATGAAGAAATATAAAATCTCATCCCTTCCCCAATATCGCGCCACACCCCTACCCCTTAATTCCCTGGTTGAACGTGATGGACATATGTCTTTTTTCGACCGTACTAACTATGTAACTATGTAACATAACATGGGGGGGGGTCTCCTGGCTGTTCACACAGGTGTGTCATTGCTGTACATTGACCATGCATTGCTTCTGTGGTATTGCAAAGGCAAAGACAAATGCTTCCAGCCATCCATTGCACTAATGGATTGGTCATCAGCTGGCTGTCTATGTCCCGCATCAATATAGACCAAAGTACAGAGGGTTAGGCTATGCTATTGTGCACCTACCTGATGCATCAGAAGGTGCGAGGCCCTTGCTAAATTCTGTGCACAGACTTTGAGATCTATGCTTTAGACTGTATCTAAACCTGCTCCAACATGGACTGACATTCTGGCCTACTTTCAGCCGATGCGACTTGTCTGTCGCTGAACAGTCGCTTTTTATGTATTCAGCACCTATGTATAATGTTGTAAAAATGCTCTAGAAGCTAAGTCGCAGAAATGTCACACATATTTGGCCTGCAACTTTCTGTGCGACAAATTCAGACAGGAAAAATCAGTATAAATCCTTAGAAAATTATCCCCCAGTGTCTCCATCTGCTGGCGGTATTGAATAAGCATTGCTGCACTGATGGGGTATGCATTAGACGAAAAAAAAGAAGAAAAAGAAGAATAATACGCCCAGAAAAGAGGCGAAAAGGAGAAAAACGTAAAAAACGTGAAAAAAAAGTAAGAGGAAGAGAAGGGAAAAAAAGGTGGAAATGGGTTTAAAAGTGATTTCGGCGGAGAAATATATATATATATATATATATATATATATATATATATATATATGCGCACACACACACATAGATATAAACGTATTCTCCGTTGAGATATTGCAGCCGCTGCTGTGTCCAGGCCCAGGAGCCTTAGCACTGTGCTGTGATGTCACTCAATACCACTGACATCACTAGGTGTAAACAACATCTCTCCTTTGCTGTGTATGTGACTATGGAGCTGTTTGGTGATGTCGTCTATTACGGCCTTCATAGAAGCAACAGGAGATTGTTGCATCCATCTTGAACCCTCAGAACTACAGTGCTATGATGTCACTCACTTCCACAGGCCTTGCAGAGTGTAAACAACAACAACCCAGCTTTGTTGTGTATGTAACCAAAGGGATTTGTGATGTCACCTAGAACCTTCACAGCAGCGACAGCTTTATGAGGAGCATCAGCACTGCTCTGCCTGAGCAGAACCATCACCGCCATAGGTTGTCAAATAACCCGGATTTAACCCACACAGGTAAGTCCAATGGGGTGCAGGCATGTCCTCTATGCTTACAGCTTCCCGTGGGTGTTGTTTGATACCGTTTGGGGACAGCCAAGGAGGCATCTGCAGGCAACAAAGGTAGGTGTGTGCTTGTGTGTGTGTTTCCTATGCAGATCCTAAGCCCAGTGTCACATGCAAGTAGGAGGAGTAAGAAGGGTTCCTGGCAAATCCGGGTTATGGATTGCATTTAAAAAGGCCCCGTGGGAGTGCAATGGGCCCCTGTCTTGCTGCTTAGCAATAATGGTATGGGTTTAGGTTCTGCTGTGTGTACTGGTGGTTGACTGCCCCCCAGCCCAGAGTGTGCATGGAAAATTGTCTGGCAGCCTCCCTGACAGCAAGCAGTGATAGTGCCCATGAAGGGGACCTTGTTGGGCCCGCCCCTTTCACGGTTATCGCTTCTCGGCCTTTTGGCTAAGATCAAGTGTAGTATCTGTTCTTATCAGTTTAATATCTGATACGTCCCCTATCTGGGGACCATATATTAAATGGATTTTTGAGAACGGGGGCCGATTTCGAAGCTTGCTTCCGTCGCCCTATGCATTGACCCGATATGGCAGTATCTTCGGGTACAGTGCACCACCCCCTTACAGGGTTAAAAAGAAAGATTCCTACTTTCATTGCTACCTGCTTGCTGGCTAGCCAGCTAGCCAGCCCTGTGGGCCTTGCTGCTGCTGCAGCCAAAAAACAAAAGGTGGTGCTGCTGCTGCTTCTGCTGCTTCTGCTTCTGCTTGTGTCTGGCCCCTGTTGGAGCGTCCAGGCACAGGACTTCTGCTGCTGCTGACTAAATGGCCTCCTTAATTGGATCATTTGAGTAGCCAGCACACCTGTGCAGGTAGGCATGACATGATAGGCAGCTGCCTTGATAGCGGGTGGGTGCTGAATGTTCCTAATTGACAAAATAAGATTAATGCTTATGAAGAAATATAAAATCTCATCCCTTCCCCAATATCGCGCCACACCCCTACCCCTTAATTCCCTGGTTGAACGTGATGGACATATGTCTTTTTTCGACCGTACTAACTATGTAACTATGTAACATAACATGGGGGGGGGTCTCCTGCTGTTCACACAGGTGTGTCATTGCTGTACATTGACCATGCATTGCTTCTGTGGTATTGCAAAGGCAAAGACAAATGCTTCCAGCCATCCATTGCACTAATGGATTGGTCATCAGCTGGCTGTCTATGTCCCGCATCAATATAGACCAAAGTACAGAGGGTTAGGCTATGCTATTGTGCACCTACCTGATGCATCAGAAGGTGCGAGGCCCTTGCTAAATTCTGTGCACAGACTTTGAGATCTATGCTTTAGACTGTATCTAAACCTGCTCCAACATGGACTGACATTCTGGCCTACTTTCAGCCGATGCGACTTGTCTGTCGCTGAACAGTCGCTTTTTATGTATTCAGCACCTATGTATAATGTTGTAAAAATGCTCTAGAAGCTAAAGTCGCAGAAATGTCACACATATTTGGCCTGCAACTTTCTGTGCGACAATTCAGACAGGAAAAATCAGTATAAATCCTTAGAAAATTATCCCCAGTGTCTCCATCTGCTGGCGGTATTGAATAAGCATTGCTGCACTGATGGGGTATGCATTAGACGAAAAAAAAGAAGAAAAAGAAGAATAATACGCCAGAAAAGAGGCGAAAAGGAGAAAAACGTAAAAAAAACGTGAAAAAAAGTAAGAGGAAGAGAAGGAAAAAAAGGTGGAAATGGGTTTAAAAGTGATTTCGGCGGAGAAATATATATATATATATATATATATATATATATATATATATATATGCGCACACACACACATAGATATAAACGTATTCTCCGTTGAGATATTGCAGCCGCTGCTGTGTCCAGGCCCAGGAGCCTTAGCACTGTGCTGTGATGTCACTCAATACCACTGACATCACTAGGTGTAAACAACATCTCTCCTTTGCTGTGTATGTGACTATGGAGCTGTTTGGTGATGTCGTCTATTACGGCCTTCATAGAAGCAACAGGAGATTGTTGCATCCATCTTGAACCCTCAGAACTACAGTGCTATGATGTCACTCACTTCCACAGGCCTTGCAGAGTGTAAACAACAACAACCCAGCTTTGTTGTGTATGTAACCAAAGGGATTTGTGATGTCACCTAGAACCTTCACAGCAGCGACAGCTTTATGAGGAGCATCAGCACTGCTCTGCCTGAGCAGAACCATCACCGCCATAGGTTGTCAAATAACCCGGATTTAACCCACACAGGTAAGTCCAATGGGGTGCAGGCATGTCCTCTATGCTTACAGCTTCCCGTGGGTGTTGGTTTGATACCGTTTGGGGACAGCCAAGGAGGCATCTGCAGGCAACAAAGGTAGGTGTGTGCTTGTGTGTGTGTTTCCTATGCAGATCCTAAGCCCAGTGTCACATGCAAGTAGGAGGAGTAAGAAGGGTTCCTGGCAAATCCGGGTTATGGATTGCATTTAAAAAGGCCCCGTGGGAGTGCAATGGGCCCCTGTCTTGCTGCTTAGCAATAATGGTATGGGTTTAGGTTCTGCTGTGTGTACTGGTGGTTGACTGCCCCCCAGCCCAGAGTGTGCATGGAAAATTGTCTGGCAGCCTCCCTGACAGCAAGCAGTGATAGTGCCCATGAAGGGGACCTTGTTGGCCCGCCCCTTTCACGGTTATCGCTTCTCGGCCTTTTGGCTAAGATCAAGTGTAGTATCTGTTCTTATCAGTTTAATATCTGATACGTCCCCTATCTGGGGACCATATATTAAATGGATTTTTGAGAACGGGGGCCGATTTCGAAGCTTGCTTCCGTCGCCCTATGCATTGACCCGATATGGCAGTATCTTCGGGTACAGTGCACCACCCCCTTACAGGGTTAAAAAGAAAGATTCCTACTTTCATTGCTACCTGCTTGCTGGCTAGCCAGCTAGCCAGCCCTGTGGGCCTTGCTGCTGCTGCAGCCAAAAAACAAAAGGTGGTGCTGCTGCTGCTTCTGCTGCTTCTGCTTCTGCTTGTGTCTGGCCCCTGTTGGAGCGTCCAGGCACAGGACTTCTGCTGCTGCTGACTAAATGGCCTCCTTAATTGGATCATTTGAGTAGCCAGCACACCTGTGCAGGTAGGGCATGACATGATAGGCAGCTGCCTTGATAGCGGGTGGGTGCTGAATGTTCCTAATTGACAAAATAAGATTAATGCTTATGAAGAAATATAAAATCTCATCCCTTCCCCAATATCGCGCCACACCCCTACCCTTAATTCCCTGGTTGAACGTGATGGACATATGTCTTTTTTCGACCGTACTAACTATGTAACTATGTAACATAACATGGGGGGGGTCTCCTGGCTGTTCACACAGGTGTGTCATTGCTGTACATTGACCATGCATTGCTTCTGTGGTATTGCAAAGGCAAAGACAAATGCTTCCAGCCATCCATTGCACTAATGGATTGGTCATCAGCTGGCTGTCTATGTCCCGCATCAATATAGACCAAAGTACAGAGGGTTAGGCTATGCTATTGTGCACCTACCTGATGCATCAGAAGGTGCGAGGCCCTTGCTAAATTCTGTGCACAGACTTTGAGATCTATGCTTTAGACTGTATCTAAACCTGCTCCAACATGGACTGACATTCTGGCCTACTTTCAGCCGATGCGACTTGTCTGTCGCTGAACAGTCGCTTTTTATGTATTCAGCACCTATGTATAATGTTGTAAAAATGCTCTAGAAGCTAAAGTCGCAGAAATGTCACACATATTTGGCCTGCAACTTTCTGTGCGACAAATTCAGACAGGAAAAATCAGTATAAATCCTTAGAAAATTATCCCCCAGTGTCTCCATCTGCTGGCGGTATTGAATAAGCATTGCTGCACTGATGGGGTATGCATTAGACGAAAAAAAGAAGAAAAAGAAGAATAATACGCCCAGAAAAGAGGCGAAAAGGAGAAAAACGTAAAAAAACTTGAAAAAAAAGTAAGAGGAAGAGAAGGGAAAAAAAGGTGGAAATGGGTTTAAAAGTGATTTCGGCGGAGAAATATATATATATATATATATATATATATATATATATATATATATATGCGCACACACACACATAGATATAAACGTATTCTCCGTTGAGATATTGCAGCCGCTGCTGTGTCCAGGCCCAGGAGCCTTAGCACTGTGCTGTGATGTCACTCAATACCACTGACATCACTAGGTGTAAACAACATCTCTCCTTTGCTGTGTATGTGACTATGGAGCTGTTTGGTGATGTCGTCTATTACGGCCTTCATAGAAGCAACAGGAGATTGTTGCATCCATCTTGAACCCTCAGAACTACAGTGCTATGATGTCACTCACTTCCACAGGCCTTGCAGAGTGTAAACAACAACAACCCAGCTTTGTTGTGTATGTAACCAAAGGGATTTGTGATGTCACCTAGAACCTTCACAGCAGCGACAGCTTTATGAGGAGCATCAGCACTGCTCTGCCTGAGCAGAACCATCACCGCCATAGGTTGTCAAATAACCCGGATTTAACCCACACAGGTAAGTCCAATGGGGTGCAGGCATGTCCTCTATGCTTACAGCTTCCCGTGGGTGTTGGTTTGATACCGTTTGGGGACAGCCAAGGAGGCATCTGCAGGCAACAAAGGTAGGTGTGTGCTTGTGTGTGTGTTTCCTATGCAGATCCTAAGCCCAGTGTCACATGCAAGTAGGAGGAGTAAGAAGGGTTCCTGGCAAATCCGGGTTATGGATTGCATTTAAAAAGGCCCCGTGGGAGTGCAATGGGCCCCTGTCTTGCTGCTTAGCAATAATGGTATGGGTTTAGGTTCTGCTGTGTGTACTGGTGGTTGACTGCCCCCCAGCCCAGAGTGTGCATGGAAAATTGTCTGGCAGCCTCCCTGACAGCAAGCAGTGATAGTGCCCATGAAGGGGACCTTGTTGGGCCCGCCCCTTTCACGGTTATCGCTTCTCGGCCTTTTGGCTAAGATCAAGTGTAGTATCTGTTCTTATCAGTTTAATATCTGATACGTCCCCTATCTGGGGACCATATATTAAATGGATTTTTGAGAACGGGGGCCGATTTCGAAGCTTGCTTCCGTCGCCCTATGCATTGACCCGATATGGCAGTATCTTCGGGTACAGTGCACCACCCCCTTACAGGGTTAAAAAGAAAGATTCCTACTTTCATTGCTACCTGCTTGCTGCTAGCCAGCTAGCCAGCCCTGTGGGCCTTGCTGCTGCTGCAGCCAAAAAACAAAAGGTGGTGCTGCTGCTGCTTCTGCTGCTTCTGCTTCTGCTTGTGTCTGGCCCCTGTTGGAGCGTCCAGGCACAGGACTTCTGCTGCTGCTGACTAAATGGCCTCCTTAATTGGATCATTTGAGTAGCCAGCACACCTGTGCAGGTAGGGCATGACATGATAGGCAGCTGCCTTGATAGCGGGTGGGTGCTGAATGTTCCTAATTGACAAAATAAGATTAATGCTTATGAAGAAATATAAAATCTCATCCCTTCCCCAATATCGCGCCACACCCTACCCCTTAATTCCCTGGTTGAACGTGATGGACATATGTCTTTTTTCGACCGTACTAACTATGTAACTATGTAACATAACATGGGGGGGGGTCTCCTGGCTGTTCACACAGGTGTGTCATTGCTGTACATTGACCATGCATTGCTTCTGTGGTATTGCAAAGGCAAAGACAAATGCTTCCAGCCATCCATTGCACTAATGGATTGGTCATCAGCTGGCTGTCTATGTCCCGCATCATATAGACCAAAGTACAGAGGGTTAGGCTATGCTATTGTGCACCTACCTGATGCATCAGAAGGTGCGAGGCCCTTGCTAAATTCTGGTGCACAGACTTTGAGATCTATGCTTTAGACTGTATCTAAACCTGCTCCAACATGGACTGACATTCTGGCCTACTTTCAGCCGATGCGACTTGTCTGTCGCTGAACAGTCGCTTTTTATGTATTCAGCACCTATGTATAATGTTGTAAAAATGCTCTAGAAGCTAAAGTCGCAGAAATGTCACACATATTTGGCCTGCAACTTTCTGTGCGACAAATTCAGACAGGAAAAATCAGTATAAATCCTTAGAAATTATCCCCCAGTGTCTCCATCTGCTGGCGGTATTGAATAAGCATTGCTGCACTGATGGGGTATGCATTAGACGAAACAAAAGAAGAAAAAGAAGAATAATACGCCCAGAAAAGAGGCGAAAAGGAGAAAAACGTAAAAAAACGTGAAAAAAAAGTAAGAGGAAGAGAAGGGAAAAAAAGGTGGAAATGGGTTTAAAAGTGATTTCGGCGGAAGAAATATATATATATATATATATATATATATATATATATATATATGCGCACACACACACATAGATATAAACGTATTCTCCGTTGAGATATTGCAGCCGCTGCTGTGTCCAGGCCCAGGAGCCTTAGCACTGTGCTGTGATGTCACTCAATACCACTGACATCACTAGGTGTAAACAACATCTCTCCTTTGCTGTGTATGTGACTATGGAGCTGTTTGGTGATGTCGTCTATTACGGCCTTCATAGAAGCAACAGGAGATTGTTGCATCCATCTTGAACCCTCAGAACTACAGTGCTATGATGTCACTCACTTCCACAGGCCTTGCAGAGTGTAAACAACAACAACCCAGCTTTGTTGTGTATGTAACCAAAGGGATTTGTGATGTCACCTAGAACCTTCACAGCAGCGACAGCTTTATGAGGAGCATCAGCACTGCTCTGCCTGAGCAGAACCATCACCGCCATAGGTTGTCAAATAACCCGGATTTAACCCACACAGGTAAGTCCAATGGGGTGCAGGCATGTCCTCTATGCTTACAGCTTCCCGTGGGTGTTGGTTTGATACCGTTTGGGGACAGCCAAGGAGGCATCTGCAGGCAACAAAGGTAGGTGTGTGCTTGTGTGTGTGTTTCCTATGCAGATCCTAAGCCCAGTGTCACATGCAAGTAGGAGGAGTAAGAAGGGTTCCTGGCAAATCCGGGTTATGGATTGCATTTAAAAGGCCCCGTGGGAGTGCAATGGCCCCTGTCTTGCTGCTTAGCAATAATGGTATGGGTTTAGGTTCTGCTGTGTGTACTGGTGGTTGACTGCCCCCCAGCCCAGAGTGTGCATGGAAAATTGTCTGGCAGCCTCCCTGACAGCAAGCAGTGATAGTGCCCATGAAGGGGACCTTGTTGGGCCCGCCCTTTCACGGTTATCGCTTCTCGGCCTTTTGGCTAAGATCAAGTGTAGTATCTGTTCTTATCAGTTTAATATCTGATACGTCCCCTATCTGGGACCATATATTAAATGGATTTTTGAGAACGGGGGCCGATTTCGAAGCTTGCTTCCGTCGCCCTATGCATTGACCCGATATGGCAGTATCTTCGGGTACAGTGCACCACCCCCTTACAGGGTTAAAAAGAAAGATTCCTACTTTCATTGCTACCTGCTTGCTGGCTAGCCAGCTAGCCAGCCCTGTGGGCCTTGCTGCTGCTGCAGCCAAAAAACAAAAGGTGGTGCTGCTGCTGCTTCTGCTGCTTCTGCTTCTGCTTGTGTCTGGCCCCTGTTGGAGCGTCCAGGCACAGGACTTCTGCTGCTGCTGACTAAATGGCCTCCTTAATTGGATCATTTGAGTAGCCAGCACACCTGTGCAGGTAGGGCATGACATGATAGGCAGCTGCCTTGATAGCGGGTGGGTGCTGAATGTTCCTAATTGACAAAATAAGATTAATGCTTATGAAGAAATATAAAATCTCATCCCTTCCCCAATATCGCGCCACACCCCTACCCCTTAATTCCCTGGTTGAACGTGATGGACATATGTCTTTTTTCGACCGTACTAACTATGTAACTATGTAACATAACATGGGGGGGGGGTCTCCTGGCTGTTCACACAGGTGTGTCATTGCTGTACATTGACCATGCATTGCTTCTGTGGTATTGCAAAGGCAAAGACAAATGCTTCCAGCCATCCATTGCACTAATGGATTGGTCATCAGCTGGCTGTCTATGTCCCGCATCAATATAGACCAAAGTACAGAGGGTTAGGCTATGCTATTGTGCACCTACCTGATGCATCAGAAGGTGCGAGGCCCTTGCTAAATTCTGTGCACAGACTTTGAGATCTATGCTTTAGACTGTATCTAAACCTGCTCCAACATGGACTGACATTCTGGCCTACTTTCAGCCGATGCGACTTGTCTGTCGCTGAACAGTCGCTTTTTATGTATTCAGCACCTATGTATAATGTTGTAAAAATGCTCTAGAAGCTAAAGTCGCAGAAATGTCACACATATTTGGCCTGCAACTTTCTGTGCGACAAATTCAGACAGGAAAAATCAGTATAAATCCTTAGAAAATTATCCCCCAGTGTCTCCATCTGCTGGCGGTATTGAATAAGCATTGCTGCACTGATGGGGTATGCATTAGACGAAAAAAAAGAAGAAAAAGAAGAATAATACGCCCAGAAAAGAGGCGAAAAGGAGAAAAACGTAAAAAAACGTGAAAAAAAAGTAAGAGGAAGAGAAGGGAAAAAAAGGTGGAAATGGGTTTAAAAGTGATTTCGGCGGAGAAATATATATATATATATATATATATATATATATATATATATATATGCGCACACACACACATAGATATAAACGTATTCTCCGTTGAGATATTGCAGCCGCTGCTGTGTCCAGGCCCAGGAGCCTTAGCACTGTGCTGTGATGTCACTCAATACCACTGACATCACTAGGTGTAAACAACATCTCTCCTTTGCTGTGTATGTGACTATGGAGCTGTTTGGTGATGTCGTCTATTACGGCCTTCATAGAAGCAACAGGAGATTGTTGCATCCATCTTGAACCCTCAGAACTACAGTGCTATGATGTCACTCACTTCCACAGGCCTTGCAGAGTGTAAACAACAACAACCCAGCTTTGTTGTGTATGTAACCAAAGGGATTTGTGATGTCACCTAGAACCTTCACAGCAGCGACAGCTTTATGAGGAGCATCAGCACTGCTCTGCCTGAGCAGAACCATCACCGCCATAGGTTGTCAAATAACCCGGATTTAACCCACACAGGTAAGTCCAATGGGGTGCAGGCATGTCCTCTATGCTTACAGCTTCCCGTGGGTGTTGGTTTGATACCGTTTGGGGACAGCCAAGGAGGCATCTGCAGGCAACAAAGGTAGGTGTGTGCTTGTGTGTGTGTTTCCTATGCAGATCCTAAGCCCAGTGTCACATGCAAGTAGGAGGAGTAAGAAGGGTTCCTGGCAAATCCGGGTTATGGATTGCATTTAAAAAGGCCCCGTGGGAGTGCAATGGGCCCCTGTCTTGCTGCTTAGCAATAATGGTATGGGTTTAGGTTCTGCTGTGTGTACTGGTGGTTGACTGCCCCCCAGCCCAGAGTGTGCATGGAAAATTGTCTGGCAGCCTCCCTGACAGCAAGCAGTGATAGTGCCCATGAAGGGGACCTTGTTGGGCCCGCCCCTTTCACGGTTATCGCTTCTCGGCCTTTTGGCTAAGATCAAGTGTAGTATCTGTTCTTATCAGTTTAATATCTGATACGTCCCCTATCTGGGGACCATATATTAAATGGATTTTTGAGAACGGGGGCCGATTTCGAAGCTTGCTTCCGTCGCCCTATGCATTGACCCGATATGGCAGTATCTTCGGGTACAGTGCACCACCCCCTTACAGGGTTAAAAAGAAAGATTCCTACTTTCATTGCTACCTGCTTGCTGGCTAGCCAGCTAGCCAGCCCTGTGGGCCTTGCTGCTGCTGCAGCCAAAAAACAAAAGGTGGTGCTGCTGCTGCTTCTGCTGCTTCTGCTTCTGCTTGTGTCTGGCCCCTGTTGGAGCGTCCAGGCACAGGACTTCTGCTGCTGCTGACTAAATGGCCTCCTTAATTGGATCATTTGAGTAGCCAGCACACCTGTGCAGGTAGGGCATGACATGATAGGCAGCTGCCTTGATAGCGGGTGGGTGCTGAATGTTCCTAATTGACAAAATAAGATTAATGCTTATGAAGAAATATAAAATCTCATCCCTTCCCCAATATCGCGCCACACCCCTACCCCTTAATTCCCTGGTTGAACGTGATGGACATATGTCTTTTTTCGACCGTACTAACTATGTAACTATGTAACATAACATGGGGGGGGGGTCTCCTGGCTGTTCACACAGGTGTGTCATTGCTGTACATTGACCATGCATTGCTTCTGTGGTATTGCAAAGGCAAAGACAAATGCTTCCAGCCATCCATTGCACTAATGGATTGGTCATCAGCTGGCTGTCTATGTCCCGCATCAATATAGACCAAAGTACAGAGGGTTAGGCTATGCTATTGTGCACCTACCTGATGCATCAGAAGGTGCGAGGCCCTTGCTAAATTCTGTGCACAGACTTTGAGATCTATGCTTTAGACTGTATCTAAACCTGCTCCAACATGGACTGACATTCTGGCCTACTTTCAGCCGATGCGACTTGTCTGTCGCTGAACAGTCGCTTTTTATGTATTCAGCACCTATGTATAATGTTGTAAAAATGCTCTAGAAGCTAAAGTCGCAGAAATGTCACACATATTTGGCCTGCAACTTTCTGTGCGACAAATTCAGACAGGAAAAATCAGTATAAATCCTTAGAAAATTATCCCCCAGTGTCTCCATCTGCTGGCGGTATTGAATAAGCATTGCTGCACTGATGGGGTATGCATTAGACGAAAAAAAAGAAGAAAAAGAAGAATAATACGCCCAGAAAAGAGGCGAAAAGGAGAAAAACGTAAAAAAACGTGAAAAAAAAGTAAGAGGAAGAGAAGGGAAAAAAAGGTGGAAATGGGTTTAAAAGTGATTTCGGCGGAGAAATATATATATATATATATATATATATATATATATATATATATATGCGCACACACACACATAGATATAAACGTATTCTCCGTTGAGATATTGCAGCCGCTGCTGTGTCCAGGCCCAGGAGCCTTAGCACTGTGCTGTGATGTCACTCAATACCACTGACATCACTAGGTGTAAACAACATCTCTCCTTTGCTGTGTATGTGACTATGGAGCTGTTTGGTGATGTCGTCTATTACGGCCTTCATAGAAGCAACAGGAGATTGTTGCATCCATCTTGAACCCTCAGAACTACAGTGCTATGATGTCACTCACTTCCACAGGCCTTGCAGAGTGTAAACAACAACAACCCAGCTTTGTTGTGTATGTAACCAAAGGGATTTGTGATGTCACCTAGAACCTTCACAGCAGCGACAGCTTTATGAGGAGCATCAGCACTGCTCTGCCTGAGCAGAACCATCACCGCCATAGGTTGTCAAATAACCCGGATTTAACCCACACAGGTAAGTCCAATGGGGTGCAGGCATGTCCTCTATGCTTACAGCTTCCCGTGGGTGTTGGTTTGATACCGTTTGGGGACAGCCAAGGAGGCATCTGCAGGCAACAAAGGTAGGTGTGTGCTTGTGTGTGTGTTTCCTATGCAGATCCTAAGCCCAGTGTCACATGCAAGTAGGAGGAGTAAGAAGGGTTCCTGGCAAATCCGGGTTATGGATTGCATTTAAAAAGGCCCCGTGGGAGTGCAATGGGCCCCTGTCTTGCTGCTTAGCAATAATGGTATGGGTTTAGGTTCTGCTGTGTGTACTGGTGGTTGACTGCCCCCCAGCCCAGAGTGTGCATGGAAAATTGTCTGGCAGCCTCCCTGACAGCAAGCAGTGATAGTGCCCATGAAGGGGACCTTGTTGGGCCCGCCCCTTTCACGGTTATCGCTTCTCGGCCTTTTGGCTAAGATCAAGTGTAGTATCTGTTCTTATCAGTTTAATATCTGATACGTCCCCTATCTGGGGACCATATATTAAATGGATTTTTGAGAACGGGGGCCGATTTCGAAGCTTGCTTCCGTCGCCCTATGCATTGACCCGATATGGCAGTATCTTCGGGTACAGTGCACCACCCCCTTACAGGGTTAAAAAGAAAGATTCCTACTTTCATTGCTACCTGCTTGCTGGCTAGCCAGCTAGCCAGCCCTGTGGGCCTTGCTGCTGCTGCAGCCAAAAAACAAAAGGTGGTGCTGCTGCTGCTTCTGCTGCTTCTGCTTGTGTCTGGCCCCTGTTGGAGCGTCCAGGCACAGGACTTCTGCTGCTGCTGACTAAATGGCCTCCTTAATTGGATCATTTGAGTAGCCAGCACACCTGTGCAGGTAGGGCATGACATGATAGGCAGCTGCCTTGATAGCGGGTGGGTGCTGAATGTTCCTAATTGACAAAATAAGATTAATGCTTATGAAGAAATATAAAATCTCATCCCTTCCCCAATATCGCGCCACACCCCTACCCCTTAATTCCCTGGTTGAACGTGATGGACATATGTCTTTTTTCGACCGTACTAACTATGTAACTATGTAACATAACATGGGGGGGGGTCTCCTGGCTGTTCACACAGGTGTGTCATTGCTGTACATTGACCATGCATTGCTTCTGTGGTATTGCAAAGGCAAAGACAAATGCTTCCAGCCATCCATTGCACTAATGGATTGGTCATCAGCTGGCTGTCTATGTCCCGCATCAATATAGACCAAAGTACAGAGGGTTAGGCTATGCTATTGTGCACCTACCTGATGCATCAGAAGGCGCGAGGCCCTTGCTTAATTCTGTGAACAGACTTTGAGATCTATGCTTTAGACTGTATCTAAACCTGCTCCAACATGGACTGACATTCTGGCCTACTTTCAGCCGATGCGACTTGTCTGTCGCTGAACAGTCGCTTTTTATGTATTCAGCACCTATGTATAATGTTGTAAAAATGCTCTAGAAGCTAAAGTCGCAGAAATGTCACACATATTTGGCCTGCAACTTTCTGTGCGACAAATTCAGACAGGAAAAATCAGTATAAATCCTTAGAAAATTATCCCCCAGTGTCTCCATCTGCTGGCGGTATTGAATAAGCATTGCTGCACTGATGGGGTATGCATTAGACGAAAAAAAAGAAGAAAAAGAAGAATAATACGCCCAGAAAAGAGGCGAAAAGGAGAAAAACGTAAAAAAACGTGAAAAAAAAGTAAGAGGAAGAGAAGGGAAAAAAAGGTGGAAATGGGTTTAAAAGTGATTTCGGCGGAGAAATATATATATATATATATATATATATATATATATATATATATATGCGCACACACACACATAGATATAAACGTATTCTCCGTTGAGATATTGCAGCCGTTGCTGTGTCCAGGCCCAGGAGCCTTAGCACTGTGCTGTGATGTCACTCAATACCACTGACATCACTAGGTGTAAACAACATCTCTCCTTTGCTGTGTATGTGACTATGGAGCTGTTTGGTGATGTCGTCTATTACGGCCTTCATAGAAGCAACAGGAGATTGTTGCATCCATCTTGAACCCTCAGAACTACAGTGCTATGATGTCACTCACTTCCACAGGCCTTGCAGAGTGTAAACAACAACAACCCAGCTTTGTTGTGTATGTAACCAAAGGGATTTGTGATGTCACCTAGAACCTTCACAGCAGCGACAGCTTTATGAGGAGCATCAGCACTGCTCTGCCTGAGCAGAACCATCACCGCCATAGGTTGTCAAATAACCCGGATTTAACCCACACAGGTAAGTCCAATGGGGTGCAGGCATGTCCTCTATGCTTACAGCTTCCCGTGGGTGTTGGTTTGATACCGTTTGGGGACAGCCAAGGAGGCATCTGCAGGCAACAAAGGTAGGTGTGTGCTTGTGTGTGTGTTTCCTATGCAGATCCTAAGCCCAGTGTCACATGCAAGTAGGAGGAGTAAGAAGGGTTCCTGGCAAATCCGGGTTATGGATTGCATTTAAAAAGGCCCCGTGGGAGTGCAATGGGCCCCTGTCTTGCTGCTTAGCAATAATGGTATGGGTTTAGGTTCTGCTGTGTGTACTGGTGGTTGACTGCCCCCCAGCCCAGAGTGTGCATGGAAAATTGTCTGGCAGCCTCCCTGACAGCAAGCAGTGATAGTGCCCATGAAGGGGACCTTGTTGGGCCCGCCCCTTTCACGGTTATCGCTTCTCGGCCTTTTGGCTAAGATCAAGTGTAGTATCTGTTCTTATCAGTTTAATATCTGATACGTCCCCTATCTGGGGACCATATATTAAATGGATTTTTGAGAACGGGGGCCGATTTCGAAGCTTGCTTCCGTCGCCCTATGCATTGACCCGATATGGCAGTATCTTCGGGTACAGTGCACCACCCCCTTACAGGGTTAAAAAGAAAGATTCCTACTTTCATTGCTACCTGCTTGCTGGCTAGCCAGCTAGCCAGCCCTGTGGGCCTTGCTGCTGCTGCAGCCAAAAAACAAAAGGTGGTGCTGCTGCTGCTTCTGCTGCTTCTGCTTCTGCTTGTGTCTGGCCCCTGTTGGAGCGTCCAGGCACAGGACTTCTGCTGCTGCTGACTAAATGGCCTCCTTAATTGGATCATTTGAGTAGCCAGCACACCTGTGCAGGTAGGGCATGACATGATAGGCAGCTGCCTTGATAGCGGGTGGGTGCTGAATGTTCCTAATTGACAAAATAAGATTAATGCTTATGAAGAAATATAAAATCTCATCCCTTCCCCAATATCGCGCCACACCCCTACCCCTTAATTCCCTGGTTGAACGTGATGGACATATGTCTTTTTTCGACCGTACTAACTATGTAACTATGTAACATAACATGGGGGGGGGTCTCCTGGCTGTTCACACAGGTGTGTCATTGCTGTACATTGACCATGCATTGCTTCTGTGGTATTGCAAAGGCAAAGACAAATGCTTCCAGCCATCCATTGCACTAATGGATTGGTCATCAGCTGGCTGTCTATGTCCCGCATCAATATAGACCAAAGTACAGAGGGTTAGGCTATGCTATTGTGCACCTACCTGATGCATCAGAAGGTGCGAGGCCCTTGCTAAATTCTGTGCACAGACTTTGAGATCTATGCTTTAGACTGTATCTAAACCTGCTCCAACATGGACTGACATTCTGGCCTACTTTCAGCCGATGCGACTTGTCTGTCGCTGAACAGTCGCTTTTTATGTATTCAGCACCTATGTATAATGTTGTAAAAATGCTCTAGAAGCTAAAGTCGCAGAAATGTCACACATATGTCAGCTTGCTCTTTTTGAGTGTTGCTGTGTAAGAGGGGCGTGAAAGAGGAGTTTCAAAAACTGTGATTATCTGTTGTGCGGAGTGAATCTGTGGAGTGGGTGCGACTGCCTATAGCCCACATTCTTATTTTGGGTAAGTTTTTCTCTTTTGCACATAGTGGGATAACTGTTAGAGTTTAAACACCCTTTTTCATTTTTTTTTTTTTTTTCTCTGTTCCACCTCTAGGGGGAGGAGGAGTAGATTGGGCACAGGTGTATAAATCTTAGCTTGGGACTCTTATTGAGAGCTTGCTCTTTTTGAGTGTTGCTGTGTAAGAGGGGGCGTGAAAGAGGAGTTTCAAAAACTGGAGTTTGAAAGCAGGAGGTTGAGATCGCTGTGAGTTTTCATTTTTGAACCCACAAGGTCTACAAAAAATTTTAAGTGTCATTTTGACTGTCTGTTTTTTTTTGTGAAATCCCCATAATTAGATGGCCTCCATGTTGGAAAATGCAGTCCAATGTACATCCTGTTCAATGTATGCAATCCTTGAACAACAGTTTGAGGGTGCATATTGTTGTGCGAGATGTGTGCTAGTTGTCCGTTTGGAAGCCCAGATCCTGCATCTAGAGGGGCGACTGGCAACAATGAGAAGCATTAACAACATGGAGAGGAGTCTCCTGCTCACTGAGCAGGCACTCTCGGGAATAGAGGTGGGGGAGGACAGTGGGACGGAGTTGCAGGACAGTCAGGCAGTTAGCTGGGTTACAGTTAGAAAGAGGGGTAGGGGAAAAAGTGTCAGGGAGGCTAGTCCTGAACTGGCACACCCCAACAAGTTTGCCCGCTTGGCAGATGAGGGGGATGCCATTACAGAGCTAGCAGAACTGCAGCAGGATACCGCCTCTGACCGCCAGGGAGGTGTCTGCTCCAGTAAGGAGGGAGGGAGGAGTACAGGGCAGGCCAGACAGGTACTAGTGGTGGGGGACTCAATTATTAGGGGGACAGACAGGGCAATCTGTCACAAAGACCGGGATCGCCGAACAGTGTGCTGTCTGCCTGGCGCACGAGTTCGGCACATCGCGGATCGGGTTGACAGGTTGTTGGGCGGGGCTGGAGAGGACCCAGCAGTCATGGTACATATTGGCACCAATGACAAAGTAAGAGGTAGGTGGAGTGTCCTTAAAAATGATTTCAGGGACTTAGGCCGCAAGCTTAAGGCAAGGACCTCCAAGGTAGTCTTTTCTGAAATACTACCAGTACCACGAGCCGCACCAGAGAGGCAGCGGGAGATCAGGGAGGTAAACAAGTGGCTCAGAAGCTGGTGTAGGAAGGAAGGGTTTGGGTTCATGGAGAACTGGGCTGACTTCGCTGTCGGTTACCGGCTCTACCGTAGGGACGGGCTGCACCTCAATGGGGAGGGTGCAGCTTTGCTTGGGGAGAAGATGGCTAGAAGGGTGGAGGAGTGTTTAAACTAGGGACTTGGGGGGAGGGAACCTACAGCAAAGAGGGGGAAGATAGTGTAGATAGAGAGGTGGGAATTATAAATGTACCTGGGGGTGGAGCGGAGGGAGGGGTTAGAATAGTTAATAGGAATAGGCTTCATAGGAAAATAAAACTTACACCCTTGAATCCCATTAACCCCAATAACATAAAGGATGGAAATGTAAAGTGTATGTTCACAAATGCCAGAAGCCTAGCAAATAAAATGGGGGAGCTTGAGGCCTTGATACTGGAGGAACATATTGATATAGTTGGGGTCACTGAGACATGGCTGGACTCCTCGCATGACTGGGCTGTCAATCTGCAGGGGTTTACATTGTTTCGCAAGGACAGAACGAACAGAAAAGGTGGTGGAGTCTGTCTGTATGTAAGAAGTGGTATGAAAGTCAGTGTGAACGATGCCATAGTGTGTGATGATTCTGAGGATGTGGAATCATTGTGGGTAGAATTACAAAAGGAGGGAAATACTGAAAAAATAATATTTGGTGTAATCTACAGACCCCCTAATATCACTGAAGAGATAGTTCGGCTTCATAAACAAATAGAGAGGGCCGCCCGGGCAGGTACAGTGGTAATAATGGGAGATTTTAACTATCCAGATATAGATTGGGGTCCGGGGTTGGCTAAAACTACAAAGGGGCGACAATTCCTAAATTTATTGCAGGATAATTTTATGGGCCAGTTTGTGGAGGACCCAACAAGAAGTGATGCCTTGTTGGATCTGATCATTTCCAACAACGCAGAGCTGGTTGGTAATGTAACTGTGCGGGAAAACCTTGGTAATAGCGACCACAATATAGTTACTTTTGACTTAAAATGTAGAAAACAAAGACAGGCGGGGAAGGCAAAAACATATAACTTTAAAAAGGCAAATTTCCCTGGGCTGAGGGCTGCACTACAGGACATAGACTGGGGGGAGGTGTTCTCAAATACTGATACAGAAGGTAAATGGGACATCTTTAAATTAACTCTAAATAACTATACAGCTAAATATATACCAAAGGGGAACAAATATAAACGATTGAAACTAAATCCTACATGGCTGACACATGATGTTAAAAGAGCAATAAACAGCAAAAAAATAGCCTTCAAAAAATACAAATCTGATGGGTCAGCGATAACATTTAAACAGTACAAGGAGCTTAATAAAATCTGTAAAAATGTAATAAAAACAGCAAAAATTCAAAATGAGAGACAGGTGGCCAAAGAAAGCAAAACTAATCCTAAATATTTTTTTAGATATATAAATGCAAAAAAACAAAGGACAGAGCATGTGGGACCCCTTAATAATGATAATGGGGAGGTTGTCACAGGCGATCAAGAGAAGGCGGAGCTACTGAATGGGTTCTTTAGTTCTGTATACACTATGGAAGAAGGAGCTGACATTGGCCAGGTCAGTGCTGGTAACACATCATGTAATGTACTGAACTGGCTTAATGTAGAGATGGTACAAGGTAAGTTAAGTAAAGTAAATGTAAGCAAATCTCCAGGGCCGGATGGACTACACCCAAGAGTTCTTAGAGAGGTAAGTTCAGTAATATCTGTACCCCTGTTCATGATATTTAGAGATTCTCTGGTGTCTGGTATTGTGCCAAGGGACTGGCGCAAGGCGAATGTGGTGCCAATCTTCAAAAAGGGCTCTAGGTCTTCCCCAGGAAACTATAGACCGGTAAGTTTAACGTGCATTGTGGGTAAATTGTTTGAAGGACTTATAAGGGATTACATACAGGAATACATAGGGGATAATTGTATTATAAGTGATAGCCAGCATGGGTTTACTAAGGATAGAAGTTGTCAAACCAATCTAATTTGCTTTTATGAAGAGGTGAGTAGAAGCCTTGACAGAGGAATGGCTGTGGATATAGTGTTTCTGGATTTTGCTAAAGCATTTGATACTGTCCCTCATAGACGTCTGACAGGTAAGTTAAGGTCTTTGGGTTTGGAAATTTTAGTTTGTAACTGGATTGAACACTGGCTCATGGATCGTACCCAGAGAGTGGTGGTCAATGATTCGTACTCTGATTGGTCCCCGGTTATTAGTGGTGTACCCCAAGGTTCAGTACTGGGACCGCTGTTGTTTAATTTATTTATCAATGATATAGAGGATGGTATTAACAGCTCTGTTTCTATCTTTGCAGATGACACCAAGCTTTGTAGCACAGTACAGTCTATAGAGGATGTGCATAAGTTACAAGATGACTTGGATAGACTAAGTGTCTGGGCATCCACTTGGCAAATGAGGTTCAATGTGGATAAATGTAAAGTTATGCATCTGGGTACTAATAACCTGCATGCATCGTATGTCTTAGGGGGGATTAAACTGGCAGAGTCACTGGTAGAGAAGGATCTGGGTGTACTTGTAGATCACAGACTACAGAATAGCATGCAATGTCAGGCTGCTGCTTCCAAAGCCGGCAGGATATTGTCATGTATCAAAAGAGGCATGGACTCAAGGGACAGGGACATAATACTCCCCCTTTATAAAGCATTGGTACGGCCTCACCTGGAATATGCTGTTCAGTTTTGGTCACCTGTCCATAAAAGGGACACTGCGGAGTTGGAAAGGGTGCAGAGACGCGCGACTAAACTAATATGGGGCATGGAACATCTTAGCTATGAGGAGCGATTAAAGGAGTTACAATTGTTTAGTCTTGAGAAGAGACGTTTAAGGGGGGATATGATAAACGTATATAAGTATATTAATGGCCCATACAAAAAATATGGAGAAAAACTGTTCCAGGTTAAACCCCCCTAAAGGACGAGGGGGCACTCCCTCCGTCTGGAGAAAAAAAAGTTTAGTCTCAAGGGGCGACACGCCTTCTTTACCGTGAGGACTGTGAATTTATGGAACGGTCTACCTCAGGAACTGGTCACAGCAGGAACAATTAACAGCTTTAAAACAGGATTAGATACATTCCTGGAACAAAATAAGATTAATGCTTATGAAGAAATATAAAATCTCATCCCTTCCCCAATATCGCGCCACACCCCTACCCCTTAATTCCCTGGTTGAACTTGATGGACATATGTCTTTTTTCGACCGTACTAACTATGTAACTATGTAACTATATTTGGCCTGCAACTTTCTGTGCGACAAATTCAGACAGGAAAAATCAGTATAAATCCTTAGAAAATTATCCCCCAGTGTCTCCATCTGCTGGCGGTATTGAATAAGCATTGCTGCACTGATGGGGTATGCATTAGACGAAAAAAAAGAAGAAAAAGAAGAATAGGGGGCGTGTCTAGCAGCGCATGGCGGCGGTCGCATAGTTCGTGTGCTCCGCTAACTACTGGGCCTAATAGCGGCTACGCAGCGTTGGTACCCTGATTCTTGCCTGGGAAACTGCTGGTTCCGATCGGGGAGCACTCTGTCTACATGGTGATGACCCGCAACAGAGGAAAGAAGAAAAGCCCTATGAAGCTCACCGCGTTCTTTCCGGCGGCGGAGGCCGCTCAAGATGGCGCGGCTACATCTCCGGTACAGCTCTCCGGGGCGCCTTCCTCCACGGGCTCTACTTCCCCGGCTGCGGGCAGCGCTTCTCCGACATCCTCCTCACCCCGAACGGACAGTGAGAAGAGCGGCTCGTCGAATCAGAAGCCAGCGACCGGCTCGGGCGGACCACCAGTTCGGTCTGGGCCCTCTCAGGTACGCTATCCTCCAGCTACCCCTGCGCCTCAGTGCTCTGTAGCCCACCATGAGACGGAGACTGAGCTCTCCTCCCAATCGCCTCTCACGGAATCAATAATGAGGGGACTGCTAGCTGAGCTAAGAAGTTCTCTACATGCAGATATCCAAAGTGCGGTCTCTAGTATTCAGACGGAGATCTCCTCGCTGGGAACTCGCACTTCACACATAGAGAACAAGATGGCTGAGCTCACCTCGTCCCACAACGAGGTGGTGGATGTGGCTAACGCTCTAGAAGATGAGGTCACGGCGCTGAAACTTAAGATTGCGGACATGGAGGACCGGTCTCGCCGCAATAATTTGCGGGTGCGAGGCGTGCCTGAATCGGTCAAAACTGAGGATCTTAATGCTTACCTTACAGACTTTTTTGCGCTTCTTCTGCCCCAAGCTTCCTCTATGGACTTGCTGATGGATAGGGTTCATAGACTGCCCAAACCCAAGGCGCTCCCAGCTGCGGTCCCTAGAGATGTGATCCTCAGAATGCATTTCTTTCACATTAAAGAGAAATTGCTATATGAAGCTCGAGTGGCCTCCTCCTTGCCAGACCGATTTGCGGAGTTGCAACTGTATACTGATTTGTCAGCGGCTACCTTAGCCAGAAGACGTGAATTTGGTGCAGGAGCTAAAGTTCTACGTGATAATGGCATCCCCTACAAATGGGGATATCCTGTTAAAATGATCGTCACACGCAACGGGGGTAAGATGGTGGTCTCTTCGCCGGAGGAACTTAACCGCTTATGCGCGGATTGGAACTTACTTACTCTGACCTCCTCCCCCCGTCCCACCGGAGCATCTCATCTCCCGGGAGTTACAGAAGAATGGCACTTGGTCACCAATAGGAAGCGGAAAAGTCACTGAAGCTGCAACTGACTTTGCTGGACCAAGACGGTAGCCCTACTTGTGCTCATTATGTTTTTCTTTCACCACTAGGGTACTATATTTGATACCTAACTGTATAGGCCTAGCTGCGGACTTTCTTCACCTATTTGTCCCCATTCTAGGCTTACCACATGGCCTTTCTGCTCTTAACTATTTGTTGTTCTTGGTTTGTCTTGTTTAATGTGTGTTGTTGTTTTTGTTGTCATGTCTGGTCTGGTATACACTGCATGTCTACACCTGCTAATATGTGCACTATTGCAACCTGCCTTTGTGTAATGTGCATCTGCGAGGGGTGGTCTAATGCATTTACTGTTATCCTATTATGGTTATTAATATAGTGTCCCTAAATGCTAATGGTCTTAATTCCCCCTTCAAGAGATCACTTCTCTGGAACGAAGCTAGGCGTCTGCATGCAGACGTGATGTGTGTGCAGGAGACACATTTAAATGAGAGCGATGCAGGGAGACTGAAGAACAAGAACTACCCCCACATATTCTACTCCCATGCTTTACATAAGAAAAAGGGGGTTTCTGTAGCCATCAGGGATACAGTTGCGTTCTCTGTACAAAAAGTGGAGGTAGACAGGGGGGGGCGGTACCTCATTCTGGTGTGCCTACTTAATAATATTCAATACACGTTGGTGGCTCTGTACGCTCCTAATAGTCAGCAATGTGTGTTCCTTACATCTCTGTTTAGGAAGGTAGAGGGGCTGGCTTTGGGACACGTAATTTTCATGGGGGATTTTAATCTAGCTATGTGGCCTCATGTTGATTCTACCTCCCCCACTCTGAGACGGGAACCCACAGGCTTCTTCTCTCTCACATCTCGGTATGACCTCCATGATGCTTGGAGGGTGCTTCACCCCACTGAAAGGGATTTTACCTTCTACTCTAAAGCCCACCACACATACTCCCGCATCGACTACGCCCTCGCCTCCAGGTCTCTTCTGCCTCTGATAGAGCATGCCAAAATTCTACCAATTGAATGGTCTGACCATTCACCCTTAAGCATCACTATCAGGGAGAGATACCTTCAACACCCGATATCTGTGTGGAGGCTCAATGCTATGATACTGAACCACCCGGAGTATGCGGATGCCACGTCTTCCATGGTCTCGGCGTACTTCCAGGTGAATGATACTGGGGACGTTAGTGATCCAATGTTATGGTGTGCCTTTAAGGCCACGATCAGGGGACACTTCATTAGCCAGACAGCTCACGAGAGGAAACAGCGGTCGTCACAGACACTAGACTTACGACAGAAGATAGCTGAGCTCCATCGTCTAAATAAAGCTTCATACTCTCGGGATCGTGCAGAGGAGCTTTCGCAGTTGAATGCTCAGCTTCACTCCCTCTCACTCCACACCTATGAACTCGCCCTTCGCAGATTAAGAATGTCCTATTATTGGCAGGGCAATAAGTCTGGTGCTCTCCTTGCTAAACAACTTAAGAGACGGGCTGCGAAGGCTAGGATACCATACATGACTGATAGCAATGGTGCGAAGGTGTCGGACCCCCAAGGTATAGCCGACTGTTTTGCTAGATATTATGAACACCTTTATAATCTGAATACAGATACTGCCACACATCAGCCGTCTGCTGCTGCTATCTCTTCCTTTCTCTCTTCTATGTCTCTTCCTTCTTTAACTCTAGAACAAGCTGAGGAGCTAGACAGAGCTTTTACTGTGGAGGAGGTGCTTACCTGTATCCGTGCCCTTAAATTGCACAAATCTCCGGGGCCCGATGGTATTTCCAACGATTTTTATAAAAAATTCGGACCCTTAGTTGCTCCATTCCTAGTGCGGACGTTTAACTCTATAGCTGACCTTGGCCGGCCCCCGAGGGAGATGTTGGAGGCACTAGTGGTTACTATACCCAAAGCTGGCAAACCTGTCGATAACACCACCAGCTATCGGCCTATTTCTTTGTTAAATAGTGACATTAAATCATATGCTATGCTGTTGGCCTCACGGCTTAATCTCTTTTTACCAACTTTAGTTGCAAAGGACCAGGTGGGCTTTGTACGGGGTCGCCAGGCACTGGACGGCACTAGACGCCTCCTAGACCTGATTGCCAGAGCCAACTCCGACCGGACGCCTTCTCTGCTCCTGTCGTTGGATGCGGAGAAGGCGTTCGATCGGGTGCATTGGGAGTATCTCAGAGCGGTACTCTGCAAATTTCAAATCCCCTCTCATTTTAGAGATGCTATTATGGCCCTTTACTCTGGTCCCTCAGCCAGAGTATTTGTTTCGGGAGCCCTTTCAAAGGCCTTCCTTTTGAGTAATGGGACGAGACAGGGCTGCCCCCTTTCCCCGGTCATATTTACCTTGGTGATGGAACCCTTTGCTCAGCGTATAAGGACGTCGTCGGTGGTAGAAGGTATACGAATAGGTGATGTTGACCACCGTATTGGGTTGTTTGCCGACGACGTCATTATATGTCTCTCCCGCCCCCAGACATCCCTTCCAGAAATAATGGCTATAATACAGGACTTCAGTGCAGTGAGCTACTACAAGATTAATACCTCTAAATCTAGCATTTTGGCCCTGAATGTCCCGAAGGCAATGGAATGCGCCCTCAAGCATAGATTTCCCTTTGCATGGGCAGAGGGTCAGATCCCGTACCTTGGCGTTGTCCTAACCGCGCTACCTGACCGTTTAGTAGGGGTAAATTTTACCATGCTTAGAACTCAGCTCTGCAAGGAAGTAGACGGCTATTCTAAGTTGCCTATTTCGTGGGCAGGACGAATAGCTGTGGTTAAAATGGTGTTGTTGCCCAAGATACTTTATTTTTTTAGGAATCTCCCAGTAATCATTCCTGCAACTTATATAACCCAACTCCAAAGGTTACTATTAGGTTTCATTTGGGCAAACAAACGTTCTAGGGTGGGGGCTGCTCTTATGTACCAGCCCATTGATCGAGGTGGCATGGGGGTCCCCAACTTACGAGCCTATTACCAGGCCGTGATTTTAGATCAACTTAAGAAGTGGTGGTGGCAATTGGACCCACCTCACTGGGTGGACATTGAGGCAGAGCTCCTAACTTCCCCTTCCTTGTCTCACTTTCTATGGTCTTTACGGTTTAACCCTACCTTTGCTCCTTCCTCTACTTACTCTACTGTGGCAGCAGCGGTTAGACTGTGGAGCAAAACTGACCTTTGCTTGTCCCTGATTCCGCCTAGGCGTAATGATATCCCTCTAGACGCTATAGGGACCTACTTAACTGACATTGACTTCCACACTTGGACTGTGAAGGGGCTTACACATGTGCAAAATGTATTAGGCGAGAGTGGTGTTGTTCCCTTCTCTACATTAGTCGATACTTACGATATCCCCAATAAAGACTTCTATAAGTATTTAAGATTACGACACTTTCTAGACTCGCTACACTGGACTGAAGTGCCCCACAGGACTATATTTGAAAAACACTTTTATGATAGTAGCTGTTTTAGGAGGGGTATAACAGTTGGGTACACAGAAATCCTGAAATCGGCAAACATTGTACGTTTTTCATTTCAAGAAAGATGGGAGGGGGATTTATCCTGTACCTTCACCTCTGATCAGTGGGAACATGTGTTCATTTTACCCAAAAAAATTTCCCGTTGTGTTAATCATTTTGAAGCCTCCCGTAAGCTCCTTTATAGGTGGTATTACACGCCCGCCCGTTTGGCCAAATTGTATGCATCTGTGTCACCACTATGCTGGAGGTGTAGGGGGGAGATCGGTACTTTAATGCATATATGGTGGACGTGCCCTCTCATCCGGCCTCTGTGGTCAGATATTCATCGCGTCCTGCAGAGCTATGTCAGTGTACCGTTTATTTGGGGACCTGAGATGGCTCTGCTCACCCTACATACAGAACTACTACCTACCGCCTGTGTTACTGTTATTTTTCATGTACTTACTGTCACTAGGACAGCTGTTGCCCAACACTGGAAGTCACCTGAACTTCCAAGTATTGCTGCCCTTAAGGCAACACTCCGACATAACTTTACCATGGAAGGACTTATTGCCAAGAGGAAAGGCCTGCCTAAACACCGTATAGACCAATGGTTTGAATGGGCAAAGGCTCTTTAAGATTTTTCTACTTTGATCTTTTACTGATTACATGTATTAGTGCCCATGTGTGTGATATTGTTATACCAGACAGAATTCTGTTAATGACAGTTTCTACCTTTTGTTTTCTTTTATGTCCTCCTGACTGGAGACTGTTTGTCATATATTGCAAAATTTAAATAAAGTGTTAAAAAAAAAAAAAAAAAAAGAAAAAGAAGAATAATACGCCCAGAAAAGAGGCGAAAAGGAGAAAAACGTAAAAAAACGTGAAAAAAAAGTAAGAGGAAGAGAAGGGAAAAAAAGGTGGAAATGGGTTTAAAAGTGATTTCGGCGGAGAAATATATATATATATATATATATATATATATATATATATATATATATATGCGCACACACACACATAGATATAAACGTATTCTCCGTTGAGATATTGCAGCCGCTGCTGTGTCCAGGCCCAGGAGCCTTAGCACTGTGCTGTGATGTCACTCAATACCACTGACATCACTAGGTGTAAACAACATCTCTCCTTTGCTGTGTATGTGACTATGGAGCTGTTTGGTGATGTCGTCTATTACGGCCTTCATAGAAGCAACAGGAGATTGTTGCATCCATCTTGAACCCTCAGAACTACAGTGCTATGATGTCACTCACTTCCACAGGCCTTGCAGAGTGTAAACAACAACAACCCAGCTTTGTTGTGTATGTAACCAAAGGGATTTGTGATGTCACCTAGAACCTTCACAGCAGCGACAGCTTTATGAGGAGCATCAGCACTGCTCTGCCTGAGCAGAACCATCACCGCCATAGGTTGTCAAATAACCCGGATTTAACCCACACAGGTAAGTCCAATGGGGTGCAGGCATGTCCTCTATGCTTACAGCTTCCCGTGGGTGTTGGTTTGATACCGTTTGGGGACAGCCAAGGAGGCATCTGCAGGCAACAAAGGTAGGTGTGTGCTTGTGTGTGTGTTTCCTATGCAGATCCTAAGCCCAGTGTCACATGCAAGTAGGAGGAGTAAGAAGGGTTCCTGGCAAATCCGGGTTATGGATTGCATTTAAAAAGGCCCCGTGGGAGTGCAATGGGCCCCTGTCTTGCTGCTTAGCAATAATGGTATGGGTTTAGGTTCTGCTGTGTGTACTGGTGGTTGACTGCCCCCCAGCCCAGAGTGTGCATGGAAAATTGTCTGGCAGCCTCCCTGACAGCAAGCAGTGATAGTGCCCATGAAGGGGACCTTGTTGGGCCCGCCCCTTTCACGGTTATCGCTTCTCGGCCTTTTGGCTAAGATCAAGTGTAGTATCTGTTCTTATCAGTTTAATATCTGATACGTCCCCTATCTGGGGACCATATATTAAATGGATTTTTGAGAACGGGGGCCGATTTCGAAGCTTGCTTCCGTCGCCCTATGCATTGACCCGATATGGCAGTATCTTCGGGTACAGTGCACCACCCCCTTACAGGGTTAAAAAGAAAGATTCCTACTTTCATTGCTACCTGCTTGCTGGCTAGCCAGCTAGCCAGCCCTGTGGGCCTTGCTGCTGCTGCAGCCAAAAAACAAAAGGTGGTGCTGCTGCTGCTTCTGCTGCTTCTGCTTCTGCTTGTGTCTGGCCCCTGTTGGAGCGTCCAGGCACAGGACTTCTGCTGCTGCTGACTAAATGGCCTCCTTAATTGGATCATTTGAGTAGCCAGCACACCTGTGCAGGTAGGGCATGACATGATAGGCAGCTGCCTTGATAGCGGGTGGGTGCTGAATGTTCCTAATTGACAAAATAAGATTAATGCTTATGAAGAAATATAAAATCTCATCCCTTCCCCAATATCGCGCCACACCCCTACCCCTTAATTCCCTGGTTGAACGTGATGGACATATGTCTTTTTTCGACCGTACTAACTATGTAACTATGTAACATAACATGGGGGGGGGTCTCCTGGCTGTTCACACAGGTGTGTCATTGCTGTACATTGACCATGCATTGCTTCTGTGGTATTGCAAAGGCAAAGACAAATGCTTCCAGCCATCCATTGCACTAATGGATTGGTCATCAGCTGGCTGTCTATGTCCCGCATCAATATAGACCAAAGTACAGAGGGTTAGGCTATGCTATTGTGCACCTACCTGATGCATCAGAAGGTGCGAGGCCCTTGCTAAATTCTGTGCACAGACTTTGAGATCTATGCTTTAGACTGTATCTAAACCTGCTCCAACATGGACTGACATTCTGGCCTACTTTCAGCCGATGCGACTTGTCTGTCGCTGAACAGTCGCTTTTTATGTATTCAGCACCTATGTATAATGTTGTAAAAATGCTCTAGAAGCTAAAGTCGCAGAAATGTCACACATATTTGGCCTGCAACTTTCTGTGCGACAAATTCAGACAGGAAAAATCAGTATAAATCCTTAGAAAATTATCCCCCAGTGTCTCCATCTGCTGGCGGTATTGAATAAGCATTGCTGCACTGATGGGGTATGCATTAGACGAAAAAAAAGAAGAAAAAGAAGAATAATACGCCCAGAAAAGAGGCGAAAAGGAGAAAAACGTAAAAAAACGTGAAAAAAAAGTAAGAGGAAGAGAAGGGAAAAAAAGGTGGAAATGGGTTTAAAAGTGATTTCGGCGGAGAAATATATATATATATATATATATATATATATATATATATATATATGCGCACACACACACATAGATATAAACGTATTCTCCGTTGAGATATTGCAGCCGCTGCTGTGTCCAGGCCCAGGAGCCTTAGCACTGTGCTGTGATGTCACTCAATACCACTGACATCACTAGGTGTAAACAACATCTCTCCTTTGCTGTGTATGTGACTATGGAGCTGTTTGGTGATGTCGTCTATTACGGCCTTCATAGAAGCAACAGGAGATTGTTGCATCCATCTTGAACCCTCAGAACTACAGTGCTATGATGTCACTCACTTCCACAGGCCTTGCAGAGTGTAAACAACAACAACCCAGCTTTGTTGTGTATGTAACCAAAGGGATTTGTGATGTCACCTAGAACCTTCACAGCAGCGACAGCTTTATGAGGAGCATCAGCACTGCTCTGCCTGAGCAGAACCATCACCGCCATAGGTTGTCAAATAACCCGGATTTAACCCACACAGGTAAGTCCAATGGGGTGCAGGCATGTCCTCTATGCTTACAGCTTCCCGTGGGTGTTGGTTTGATACCGTTTGGGGACAGCCAAGGAGGCATCTGCAGGCAACAAAGGTAGGTGTGTGCTTGTGTGTGTGTTTCCTATGCAGATCCTAAGCCCAGTGTCACATGCAAGTAGGAGGAGTAAGAAGGGTTCCTGGCAAATCCGGGTTATGGATTGCATTTAAAAAGGCCCCGTGGGAGTGCAATGGGCCCCTGTCTTGCTGCTTAGCAATAATGGTATGGGTTTAGGTTCTGCTGTGTGTACTGGTGGTTGACTGCCCCCCAGCCCAGAGTGTGCATGGAAAATTGTCTGGCAGCCTCCCTGACAGCAAGCAGTGATAGTGCCCATGAAGGGGACCTTGTTGGGCCCGCCCCTTTCACGGTTATCGCTTCTCGGCCTTTTGGCTAAGATCAAGTGTAGTATCTGTTCTTATCAGTTTAATATCTGATACGTCCCCTATCTGGGGACCATATATTAAATGGATTTTTGAGAACGGGGGCCGATTTCGAAGCTTGCTTCCGTCGCCCTATGCATTGACCCGATATGGCAGTATCTTCGGGTACAGTGCACCACCCCCTTACAGGGTTAAAAAGAAAGATTCCTACTTTCATTGCTACCTGCTTGCTGGCTAGCCAGCTAGCCAGCCCTGTGGGCCTTGCTGCTGCTGCAGCCAAAAAACAAAAGGTGGTGCTGCTGCTGCTTCTGCTGCTTCTGCTTCTGCTTGTGTCTGGCCCCTGTTGGAGCGTCCAGGCACAGGACTTCTGCTGCTGCTGACTAAATGGCCTCCTTAATTGGATCATTTGAGTAGCCAGCACACCTGTGCAGGTAGGGCATGACATGATAGGCAGCTGCCTTGATAGCGGGTGGGTGCTGAATGTTCCTAATTGACAAAATAAGATTAATGCTTATGAAGAAATATAAAATCTCATCCCTTCCCCAATATCGCGCCACACCCCTACCCCTTAATTCCCTGGTTGAACGTGATGGACATATGTCTTTTTTCGACCGTACTAACTATGTAACTATGTAACATAACATGGGGGGGGGGGTCTCCTGGCTGTTCACACAGGTGTGTCATTGCTGTACATTGACCATGCATTGCTTCTGTGGTATTGCAAAGGCAAAGACAAATGCTTCCAGCCATCCATTGCACTAATGGATTGGTCATCAGCTGGCTGTCTATGTCCCGCATCAATATAGACCAAAGTACAGAGGGTTAGGCTATGCTATTGTGCACCTACCTGATGCATCAGAAGGTGCGAGGCCCTTGCTAAATTCTGTGCACAGACTTTGAGATCTATGCTTTAGACTGTATCTAAACCTGCTCCAACATGGACTGACATTCTGGCCTACTTTCAGCCGATGCGACTTGTCTGTCGCTGAACAGTCGCTTTTTATGTATTCAGCACCTATGTATAATGTTGTAAAAATGCTCTAGAAGCTAAAGTCGCAGAAATGTCACACATATTTGGCCTGCAACTTTCTGTGCGACAAATTCAGACAGGAAAAATCAGTATAAATCCTTAGAAAATTATCCCCCAGTGTCTCCATCTGCTGGCGGTATTGAATAAGCATTGCTGCACTGATGGGGTATGCATTAGACGAAAAAAAAGAAGAAAAAGAAGAATAATACGCCCAGAAAAGAGGCGAAAAGGAGAAAAACGTAAAAAAACGTGAAAAAAAAGTAAGAGGAAGAGAAGGGAAAAAAAGGTGGAAATGGGTTTAAAAGTGATTTCGGCGGAGAAATATATATATATATATATATATATATATATATATATATATATATATATATGCGCACACACACACATAGATATAAACGTATTCTCCGTTGAGATATTGCAGCCGCTGCTGTGTCCAGGCCCAGGAGCCTTAGCACTGTGCTGTGATGTCACTCAATACCACTGACATCACTAGGTGTAAACAACATCTCTCCTTTGCTGTGTATGTGACTATGGAGCTGTTTGGTGATGTCGTCTATTACGGCCTTCATAGAAGCAACAGGAGATTGTTGCATCCATCTTGAACCCTCAGAACTACAGTGCTATGATGTCACTCACTTCCACAGGCCTTGCAGAGTGTAAACAACAACAACCCAGCTTTGTTGTGTATGTAACCAAAGGGATTTGTGATGTCACCTAGAACCTTCACAGCAGCGACAGCTTTATGAGGAGCATCAGCACTGCTCTGCCTGAGCAGAACCATCACCGCCATAGGTTGTCAAATAACCCGGATTTAACCCACACAGGTAAGTCCAATGGGGTGCAGGCATGTCCTCTATGCTTACAGCTTCCCGTGGGTGTTGGTTTGATACCGTTTGGGGACAGCCAAGGAGGCATCTGCAGGCAACAAAGGTAGGTGTGTGCTTGTGTGTGTGTTTCCTATGCAGATCCTAAGCCCAGTGTCACATGCAAGTAGGAGGAGTAAGAAGGGTTCCTGGCAAATCCGGGTTATGGATTGCATTTAAAAAGGCCCCGTGGGAGTGCAATGGGCCCCTGTCTTGCTGCTTAGCAATAATGGTATGGGTTTAGGTTCTGCTGTGTGTACTGGTGGTTGACTGCCCCCCAGCCCAGAGTGTGCATGGAAAATTGTCTGGCAGCCTCCCTGACAGCAAGCAGTGATAGTGCCCATGAAGGGGACCTTGTTGGGCCCGCCCCTTTCACGGTTATCGCTTCTCGGCCTTTTGGCTAAGATCAAGTGTAGTATCTGCATTTGGTCTGGTCGGAAGGTGTCTGTGGTACCCCGCTTCTCGGCCTTGGGGGATTGTCTCTCCTTACGGAGGGACTTCACCCCCTTGCTGCTATTGGGGAGCGGGCTTAGTCCACGGACAACGGGTTGCGATCCCCCTGTCTCTGGGACCTTGTGTCTCAGAAGGCATTTTCGGTACGTTGAGCGTTACCTGTAGCTTCGGAAGCACCTAGGGTACCCCCGACCTCTGCCTTGGGTAAGGGTTCCGCTTTTATAGCGGGATTCCGAGCCCCTGCTGCTATTGGGGAAGGGGCTTAGTCCCTGGGTGTGGAAGATGCCGTTCTCCTGGGCTTTCCCCTCTGGGGAAATGTCGATGCGAAATACCATCCGCATAGAGGTGTCGGAGAGCCATCGTCAGTTGAAGAACCTCCGCTTCATTGCGGAGGTGATTCTTCTTGACTACTTCCGCCTCAATAGGGAGGACATCCTGTGTCTAAATGACCAGGAAAGCCGTGGCCTGTATACCGTCACCTTCACGGCCACGGCGTGTTGCGATAACATCTATGCAACCTTGTCTGGTGCGGACCAGAGGGACGATCGACTCGACGGTCTTTCGTTCCAGTTCCTCTATGGTGAGGAACATATACCGTTGGTGGTGGCTATGCACAGCCCTCATGTGACCACGGAGGATATAGCCACTTTTCTTCGGCGATACTGCGAAGAGGTGCGATTCGCAAACAAAATCTTGAACTCCGTGCGGTTCTGGAACGGCAAGAGGAAGTTCTGGGTCAAGCTCCGTAAGGATCCCGGTGGTATTGGGGGTCTTTGCCATCCGCCCCCAAATTTTGCCATCGGGAGAGTTCGGGGCTTCCTGTTCTATCCTCAAATGCCTATGTATTGCCGAAATTGCTTGAGGTTTGGCCACACCCAGGAGACCTGCGGCGCGGAGCGTGTGATTCGCTGCAATAGGTGTGGCCAAGAAGGTCACATAGCCTCAAGATGTAGCCATACGATAAGGTGCAACCTCTGCGGAGAGGAAAATCACGATTTTAATTCCTGTCCCCATAAAGCAAAAACTACGATGGGTGGGTCAAGGCTGGGCCCACCCAAAGAGGGGACAGGACAAAAGACGTCCTTTTTTAAGATGCCCAAACCCCAGATGGCAGGTACTGATGGGTCCAGGCCCAAGACCTCTGGTGCTCCATCGGGGGGCCCACCGGTGGTAGTGCTAGGGGGAGGCCATGGGGATTCCACGAAGCCCAGGCGGGTGATCGAGTTTACTGCCCGGGAAATTGAAAGACGTCGATCGACTTCCTACCTGGCTCAAGAGCCCGCCGAAACTTCTGAAGGGGGCTCACCTGTGGCGGGTGGCAGCCGACGGGCCTCGGTGGGGGCAAAAGTGGACCCAAAATTGCAGCATAAGCCAGGTACTGGCTTGGCCCAGGGTCGCCCTGCTCCGGACGAAGAGGCCCCGGTGAAAGCCCGCCGGAAGGGGAGCCAGGTGGCCAGGTCTGAGCCCGGTCCTGTTACTCCGCCTATACAGGACAGGGCCAAGAAGACAAGTGGCGCCAAACCAGGGTTTGCTGCCCCGCCAGCAGTGGACCCGGTGGGTAAAACTGGCCATCGTCGATCGATGGGGAAGTTGGAGCAACAGTCCTCAGCAACGCTTGCTGGGGAACAAGCGATGAAAACTTCCCAAGGTAGCGGCAAAGGTTCCGGAAAAGAGGCCTCACAGGCCCCTGTGCAGCAGTTCCAGTCGTCAAATGATGAAAGAAGACGCAGATCCATCAGCCGGGGGCCAGAGATTACATCGAGTGAGAGCAACACAGAGGATATGGACAGCAGTGTGACATTTAAAAGACAAAGAGAAGAAGAAGAGGAAGACATTCAAAGGAAAGCGGCGTGCCGTAGTTCGGACGAGAGCGAGCTCAGGGTCGGGGCATCATCGATCTCAAGCTCCGACCCTCAGAACATCAAGGAGCTGATGACCCCGCAGGCGGGGGATGACGGTACGCAGCTTATTATTGACTTTGATTCTCCAAGCACGGACTCTCCATAAACTATGCCTATCCCTGTAAAAATTGCCTCACTCAATGTGAGGTCCTTAAAGAGCCCTGATCGCAGGGCTGCTTTATTTTCTTATCTAGAGACATGTGACTTTGACCTTTGCCTGCTACAAGAATGTGGAATCCCTAGTAAAATGGACTATAAAGACTTAAAAGAAGACTGGAAGCTGGGCCCATCCATATGGTCCGGTGCAAATGACTGTCGTTCTGTGGGTGTTGGGCTGCTCTGCCGAGGCCAGTCCTTTTCTATTCATACAGTAACTGAGATTGTGCCTGGCAGAGCTCTTTTAATTCATCTATATTTTAATGGACTTTTAATTCGTGTTTTAAATGTGTATGCCCCTCCTGATAAACAGGAGCGGGCAGAACTATTTGAAATTTTACCACTGTTTTGTGTTGGGTCTTCCCCCCTGCTGGTGGGAGGTGATTTTAACTGCATACGTGATGGGGAACACCGGCAGGGTGGGGATATTAATCGTAAAGACCGCACTTCTTACCTGCTTAAAAATTTTATTGATGATTTTAATTTGAAAGATTGCTGGAAGGATCTCTTGCCGGAGGACCCAGGCGCCACATGGTCCAATGGAAGAGTGAGCTCCAGAATCGATTTTATTTTTTCCTCTAGAGCTTTTAAACCCCTGAAATGCACGCTCGAGCAGAATATCTTCTCTGATCATAAGCTCCTCTTGGTGGGCCTGGAGCTAGAGGGGGAGCAAAAAGCAAAAAGGGGCCTCTGGAGATTAAACACCACACTCCTAGAGGACCCTGAGATAAAAGAGGAGTTTGTGCGGACCTACCAATGCTGGCAATCACAAAGAAAACCCCACGAGCCTATGCTGCACTGGTGGGAGGGCACCAAATCTAAAATCAGATTTTTTTTTATCAAAGCAGGTAAGAAGAAGGCAAAAATGGAAAAACAGTGGTTTTATGTTCTTAACATGCGTTTAAATGTACTTTTTAAATTGAAAGAAGCTGGTATGGATGTAGAAAATGATATTTTAAACCTTAAAACTGAAATAAAACATGCCATAGAAAAGAAAGGGAAACAAATCATTTTTAACTCACATGTGCAGCACCTGGAGGAGGGCGAGAAATGTTCCCGTTTCTTTTTTAAAAAAGTGATGAATAGGAGGGATATCATCCAAAACCTTGAGGGTGAATCCACTCCAAAAGGCATGTTAGATGCAGTTTTTAACTTCTACCAGCTTCTTTTTAATAAGAAAGATCTTAATCCATCCTTTTTAGAACATGTTCTTAATTCCCTTGATTTTAAGCTAGATGTTTTAGACCAGGAGGTTTTATCCCGTGATCTTAACTTAGATGAACTTTTATTTGTTTTTAAAAGTTTTTCTAGTGGGAAGGCCCCTGGGGAAGATGGTTTACCCATCGAATTTTATTTAGCTTTTTGGGATATTTTAAAGGATGATATGGTTTTATTGTATAAAGAAACTTTTATTGTTAATGAACTTCCCCCTTCCTGGAGGAGGGGGATTGTATCATTACTTTTTAAAAAGGGTGAAAAGGATATGCTAAAAAATTGGCGCCCCATCACACTTTTAAATGTCGATTATAAAGTTTTAGCCAAGTTATTAGCTGTCCGTTTTAAACCTTTTATTCATAAATTAATTCACCCAAATCAGGTTTGTGGGGTACCTGGAAGGTCTATAGCTGAATCCCTAAATATTTTAAGAGATGTTTTATGGTATTTTAAGGATAGAAATCAAACTGTAGCAATTTTATCCTTAGACTTTGAAAAAGCCTTTGATAGGGTCTCCCATGAATACCTGTTTTTAGTTCTTAAAAAGATGGCAGTGCCTGAAACGATTTTAAGCCGAATCATGCTTTTATACCGATCCTGTTTTAGTCAAGTCTCTGTTAATGGCTTTTTAACCAGCGGTGTTCCTCTTTTATCAGGTGTCAAACAGGGCTGCCCCCTGTCCCCACTCCTTTTTATTTGCGCAATCGAACCACTGATGGCCCTCCTCAGAAAAGACCGGGTAGTAAGAGGCGTACCGATACCTGGTGGAGGAGGGACCCATCTAAAGGTGTTGGGGTACATGGATGATGTCACCATACTGTGCCCGGACTCTCCATCCATGAGGGGGGCATTGAGGAACACCAGCTATTTCTGCGAGGTCTCTGGTTTTAAGCTAAACACAGATAAATGTGACTGTTTTTATATTGGCTCCTGGGATTCATCCATCACCCCAGGAGTCACAATGCAACAGGATCAAATTAAAGTTTTAGGTATTGTTTTTAACCAGGTCAATGATGGGAGCCCTAACTGGGATTCAGCTATAGCTAAGATGGAGAAGAAGATTTTAATGTGGAATCTTAGAAACCTTACCATGGAGGGGAAGATTTTAATAATAAAGATGGTTTTACTCCCTATTATGCTATACATTGCCATGGTATTTCCTCCATCTATTTTATACATTAAAAAAGTAACTAGAATTGTTTTTTCTTTTTTATGGGGTTCAAAAATGGAGAAATTAAAGCGTGATTTTATGTACAAAAGTAAAGATAATGGCGGGAAAGATGTTCCTAACCTTTTTACTTTCTTTTACATAAAGTATTTCTGTTTCTGTTTTAAAATTATTAAATCCGATGGCATTTTTAGCTGCTTTTTAAGGTACGCTGCGGGCATGGTTTTTAAAAGATGGTTGCGCATCCCTCTGAACGCTCCGGTGCTTCTGTGTCCCCCAAAACATTATGTGGTGTTGGAAAAGACAGTCAGGCTCCTAGGTCTCCAAGATTTGGAGCCTGACATACTGGGGGACCAGAGAAAGGTATCAAAGGTCCTCAGGCGGAGTGAGGTTACCCTGGCAGTGTCCAATTTCACACAGGCAAGATCCAAAAAGGTATGGCGGAACGTGTACGGGAAGTTTCTGGCGAATGTACACAGGGATCTTGCCTGGGCAATCGTCCACCAGTGCCTCCCTACTCGTGAGTTCCAGCACAGGCGAGGACTGGTGGCGAGAGCCAAGTGCCCGAGAGATGGCTGCGGAGTGGACGAAACGGTGCTGCACATATTTTGGAACTGCCCTTTTGCACGGGAGCTTTGGAGGAAGGTAGGCCCACTTTTGAAGTGGGCCTGCGGCCTAAAAGATTTTAATCACGAATGTGTCTTTTACGGTCTTTTTAACTGCCCCAATTTTAAACAGCAGATGATCTGCTGGATGATTATTAATTGTTTTAAAAATGCCATCTGGAAAGTTAGGAACATCTTACTTTTTAAACATGATTTTATTGATGTTAAAAACTGTATAAAGCTGGCCCTGAGTGAGATGTACATCTATTACCTAAGAGACAAGAAACAGTTGGGGGCCAGCGAGGCAGCATCCATGTGGTGTCTGCCTCTATGGAACGAAATAACAGTATAATCAGTTTTTATGACATTTGTATAATGTTTTATCCTGCCATTTTTATTTTTTCTCCTTTTATTACTGGTTTTATTATTTGTATTTTAAAACTTTTGTGAACCTTTTATTATTTTGCATTTTAAATTTTGTATGGTTTCTTATTTATTCAATAAAATTTTGTTGAAACCTTATCTGTTCTTATCAGTTTAATATCTGATACGTCCCCTATCTGGGGACCATATATTAAATGGATTTTTGAGAACGGGGGCCGATTTCGAAGCTTGCTTCCGTCGCCCTATGCATTGACCCGATATGGCAGTATCTTCGGGTACAGTGCACCACCCCCTTACAGGGTTAAAAAGAAAGATTCCTACTTTCATTGCTACCTGCTTGCTGGCTAGCCAGCTAGCCAGCCCTGTGGGCCTTGCTGCTGCTGCAGCCAAAAAACAAAAGGTGGTGCTGCTGCTGCTTCTGCTGCTTCTGCTTCTGCTTGTGTCTGGCCCCTGTTGGAGCGTCCAGGCACAGGACTTCTGCTGCTGCTGACTAAATGGCCTCCTTAATTGGATCATTTGAGTAGCCAGCACACCTGTGCAGGTAGGGCATGACATGATAGGCAGCTGCCTTGATAGCGGGTGGGTGCTGAATGTTCCTAATTGACAAAATAAGATTAATGCTTATGAAGAAATATAAAATCTCATCCCTTCCCCAATATCGCGCCACACCCCTACCCCTTAATTCCCTGGTTGAACGTGATGGACATATGTCTTTTTTCGACCGTACTAACTATGTAACTATGTAACATAACATGGGGGGGGGTCTCCTGGCTGTTCACACAGGTGTGTCATTGCTGTACATTGACCATGCATTGCTTCTGTGGTATTGCAAAGGCAAAGACAAATGCTTCCAGCCATCCATTGCACTAATGGATTGGTCATCAGCTGGCTGTCTATGTCCCGCATCAATATAGACCAAAGTACAGAGGGTTAGGCTATGCTATTGTGCACCTACCTGATGCATCAGAAGGTGCGAGGCCCTTGCTAAATTCTGTGCACAGACTTTGAGATCTATGCTTTAGACTGTATCTAAACCTGCTCCAACATGGACTGACATTCTGGCCTACTTTCAGCCGATGCGACTTGTCTGTCGCTGAACAGTCGCTTTTTATGTATTCAGCACCTATGTATAATGTTGTAAAAATGCTCTAGAAGCTAAAGTCGCAGAAATGTCACACATATTTGGCCTGCAACTTTCTGTGCGACAAATTCAGACAGGAAAAATCAGTATAAATCCTTAGAAAATTATCCCCCAGTGTCTCCATCTGCTGGCGGTATTGAATAAGCATTGCTGCACTGATGGGGTATGCATTAGACGAAAAAAAAGAAGAAAAAGAAGAATAATACGCCCAGAAAAGAGGCGAAAAGGAGAAAAACGTAAAAAAACGTGAAAAAAAAGTAAGAGGAAGAGAAGGGAAAAAAAGGTGGAAATGGGTTTAAAAGTGATTTCGGCGGAGAAATATATATATATATATATATATATATATATATATATATATATATGCGCACACACACACATAGATATAAACGTATTCTCCGTTGAGATATTGCAGCCGCTGCTGTGTCCAGGCCCAGGAGCCTTAGCACTGTGCTGTGATGTCACTCAATACCACTGACATCACTAGGTGTAAACAACATCTCTCCTTTGCTGTGTATGTGACTATGGAGCTGTTTGGTGATGTCGTCTATTACGGCCTTCATAGAAGCAACAGGAGATTGTTGCATCCATCTTGAACCCTCAGAACTACAGTGCTATGATGTCACTCACTTCCACAGGCCTTGCAGAGTGTAAACAACAACAACCCAGCTTTGTTGTGTATGTAACCAAAGGGATTTGTGATGTCACCTAGAACCTTCACAGCAGCGACAGCTTTATGAGGAGCATCAGCACTGCTCTGCCTGAGCAGAACCATCACCGCCATAGGTTGTCAAATAACCCGGATTTAACCCACACAGGTAAGTCCAATGGGGTGCAGGCATGTCCTCTATGCTTACAGCTTCCCGTGGGTGTTGGTTTGATACCGTTTGGGGACAGCCAAGGAGGCATCTGCAGGCAACAAAGGTAGGTGTGTGCTTGTGTGTGTGTTTCCTATGCAGATCCTAAGCCCAGTGTCACATGCAAGTAGGAGGAGTAAGAAGGGTTCCTGGCAAATCCGGGTTATGGATTGCATTTAAAAAGGCCCCGTGGGAGTGCAATGGGCCCCTGTCTTGCTGCTTAGCAATAATGGTATGGGTTTAGGTTCTGCTGTGTGTACTGGTGGTTGACTGCCCCCCAGCCCAGAGTGTGCATGGAAAATTGTCTGGCAGCCTCCCTGACAGCAAGCAGTGATAGTGCCCATGAAGGGGACCTTGTTGGGCCCGCCCCTTTCACGGTTATCGCTTCTCGGCCTTTTGGCTAAGATCAAGTGTAGTATCTGTTCTTATCAGTTTAATATCTGATACGTCCCCTATCTGGGGACCATATATTAAATGGATTTTTGAGAACGGGGGCCGATTTCGAAGCTTGCTTCCGTCGCCCTATGCATTGACCCGATATGGCAGTATCTTCGGGTACAGTGCACCACCCCCTTACAGGGTTAAAAAGAAAGATTCCTACTTTCATTGCTACCTGCTTGCTGGCTAGCCAGCTAGCCAGCCCTGTGGGCCTTGCTGCTGCTGCAGCCAAAAAACAAAAGGTGGTGCTGCTGCTGCTTCTGCTGCTTCTGCTTCTGCTTGTGTCTGGCCCCTGTTGGAGCGTCCAGGCACAGGACTTCTGCTGCTGCTGACTAAATGGCCTCCTTAATTGGATCATTTGAGTAGCCAGCACACCTGTGCAGGTAGGGCATGACATGATAGGCAGCTGCCTTGATAGCGGGTGGGTGCTGAATGTTCCTAATTGACAAAATAAGATTAATGCTTATGAAGAAATATAAAATCTCATCCCTTCCCCAATATCGCGCCACACCCCTACCCCTTAATTCCCTGGTTGAACGTGATGGACATATGTCTTTTTTCGACCGTACTAACTATGTAACTATGTAACATAACATGGGGGGGGGTCTCCTGGCTGTTCACACAGGTGTGTCATTGCTGTACATTGACCATGCATTGCTTCTGTGGTATTGCAAAGGCAAAGACAAATGCTTCCAGCCATCCATTGCACTAATGGATTGGTCATCAGCTGGCTGTCTATGTCCCGCATCAATATAGACCAAAGTACAGAGGGTTAGGCTATGCTATTGTGCACCTACCTGATGCATCAGAAGGTGCGAGGCCCTTGCTAAATTCTGTGCACAGACTTTGAGATCTATGCTTTAGACTGTATCTAAACCTGCTCCAACATGGACTGACATTCTGGCCTACTTTCAGCCGATGCGACTTGTCTGTCGCTGAACAGTCGCTTTTTATGTATTCAGCACCTATGTATAATGTTGTAAAAATGCTCTAGAAGCTAAAGTCGCAGAAATGTCACACATATTTGGCCTGCAACTTTCTGTGCGACAAATTCAGACAGGAAAAATCAGTATAAATCCTTAGAAAATTATCCCCCAGTGTCTCCATCTGCTGGCGGTATTGAATAAGCATTGCTGCACTGATGGGGTATGCATTAGACGAAAAAAAAGAAGAAAAAGAAGAATAATACGCCCAGAAAAGAGGCGAAAAGGAGAAAAACGTAAAAAAACGTGAAAAAAAAGTAAGAGGAAGAGAAGGGAAAAAAAGGTGGAAATGGGTTTAAAAGTGATTTCGGCGGAGAAATATATATATATATATATATATATATATATATATATATATATATATGCGCACACACACACATAGATATAAACGTATTCTCCGTTGAGATATTGCAGCCGCTGCTGTGTCCAGGCCCAGGAGCCTTAGCACTGTGCTGTGATGTCACTCAATACCACTGACATCACTAGGTGTAAACAACATCTCTCCTTTGCTGTGTATGTGACTATGGAGCTGTTTGGTGATGTCGTCTATTACGGCCTTCATAGAAGCAACAGGAGATTGTTGCATCCATCTTGAACCCTCAGAACTACAGTGCTATGATGTCACTCACTTCCACAGGCCTTGCAGAGTGTAAACAACAACAACCCAGCTTTGTTGTGTATGTAACCAAAGGGATTTGTGATGTCACCTAGAACCTTCACAGCAGCGACAGCTTTATGAGGAGCATCAGCACTGCTCTGCCTGAGCAGAACCATCACCGCCATAGGTTGTCAAATAACCCGGATTTAACCCACACAGGTAAGTCCAATGGGGTGCAGGCATGTCCTCTATGCTTACAGCTTCCCGTGGGTGTTGGTTTGATACCGTTTGGGGACAGCCAAGGAGGCATCTGCAGGCAACAAAGGTAGGTGTGTGCTTGTGTGTGTGTTTCCTATGCAGATCCTAAGCCCAGTGTCACATGCAAGTAGGAGGAGTAAGAAGGGTTCCTGGCAAATCCGGGTTATGGATTGCATTTAAAAAGGCCCCGTGGGAGTGCAATGGGCCCCTGTCTTGCTGCTTAGCAATAATGGTATGGGTTTAGGTTCTGCTGTGTGTACTGGTGGTTGACTGCCCCCCAGCCCAGAGTGTGCATGGAAAATTGTCTGGCAGCCTCCCTGACAGCAAGCAGTGATAGTGCCCATGAAGGGGACCTTGTTGGGCCCGCCCCTTTCACGGTTATCGCTTCTCGGCCTTTTGGCTAAGATCAAGTGTAGTATCTGTTCTTATCAGTTTAATATCTGATACGTCCCCTATCTGGGGACCATATATTAAATGGATTTTTGAGAACGGGGGCCGATTTCGAAGCTTGCTTCCGTCGCCCTATGCATTGACCCGATATGGCAGTATCTTCGGGTACAGTGCACCACCCCCTTACAGGGTTAAAAAGAAAGATTCCTACTTTCATTGCTACCTGCTTGCTGGCTAGCCAGCTAGCCAGCCCTGTGGGCCTTGCTGCTGCTGCAGCCAATAAACAAAAGGTGGTGCTGCTGCTGCTTCTGCTGCTTCTGCTTCTGCTTGTGTCTGGCCCCTGTTGGAGCGTCCAGGCACAGGACTTCTGCTGCTGCTGACTAAATGGCCTCCTTAATTGGATCATTTGAGTAGCCAGCACACCTGTGCAGGTAGGGCATGACATGATAGGCAGCTGCCTTGATAGCGGGTGGGTGCTGAATGTTCCTAATTGACAAAATAAGATTAATGCTTATGAAGAAATATAAAATCTCATCCCTTCCCCAATATCGCGCCACACCCCTACCCCTTAATTCCCTGGTTGAACGTGATGGACATATGTCTTTTTTCGACCGTACTAACTATGTAACTATGTAACATAACATGGGGGGGGGGGGGTCTCCTGGCTGTTCACACAGGTGTGTCATTGCTGTACATTGACCATGCATTGCTTCTGTGGTATTGCAAAGGCAAAGACAAATGCTTCCAGCCATCCATTGCACTAATGGATTGGTCATCAGCTGGCTGTCTATGTCCCGCATCAATATAGACCAAAGTACAGAGGGTTAGGCTATGCTATTGTGCACCTACCTGATGCATCAGAAGGTGCGAGGCCCTTGCTAAATTCTGTGCACAGACTTTGAGATCTATGCTTTAGACTGTATCTAAACCTGCTCCAACATGGACTGACATTCTGGCCTACTTTCAGCCGATGCGACTTGTCTGTCGCTGAACAGTCGCTTTTTATGTATTCAGCACCTATGTATAATGTTGTAAAAATGCTCTAGAAGCTAAAGTCGCAGAAATGTCACACATATTTGGCCTGCAACTTTCTGTGCGACAAATTCAGACAGGAAAAATCAGTATAAATCCTTAGAAAATTATCCCCCAGTGTCTCCATCTGCTGGCGGTATTGAATAAGCATTGCTGCACTGATGGGGTATGCATTAGACGAAAAAAAAGAAGAAAAAGAAGAATAATACGCCCAGAAAAGAGGCGAAAAGGAGAAAAACGTAAAAAAACGTGAAAAAAAAGTAAGAGGAAGAGAAGGGAAAAAAAGGTGGAAATGGGTTTAAAAGTGATTTCGGCGGAGAAATATATATATATATATATATATATATATATATATATATATATATATGCGCACACACACACATAGATATAAACGTATTCTCCGTTGAGATATTGCAGCCGCTGCTGTGTCCAGGCCCAGGAGCCTTAGCACTGTGCTGTGATGTCACTCAATACCACTGACATCACTAGGTGTAAACAACATCTCTCCTTTGCTGTGTATGTGACTATGGAGCTGTTTGGTGATGTCGTCTATTACGGCCTTCATAGAAGCAACAGGAGATTGTTGCATCCATCTTGAACCCTCAGAACTACAGTGCTATGATGTCACTCACTTCCACAGGCCTTGCAGAGTGTAAACAACAACAACCCAGCTTTGTTGTGTATGTAACCAAAGGGATTTGTGATGTCACCTAGAACCTTCACAGCAGCGACAGCTTTATGAGGAGCATCAGCACTGCTCTGCCTGAGCAGAACCATCACCGCCATAGGTTGTCAAATAACCCGGATTTAACCCACACAGGTAAGTCCAATGGGGTGCAGGCATGTCCTCTATGCTTACAGCTTCCCGTGGGTGTTGGTTTGATACCGTTTGGGGACAGCCAAGGAGGCATCTGCAGGCAACAAAGGTAGGTGTGTGCTTGTGTGTGTGTTTCCTATGCAGATCCTAAGCCCAGTGTCACATGCAAGTAGGAGGAGTAAGAAGGGTTCCTGGCAAATCCGGGTTATGGATTGCATTTAAAAAGGCCCCGTGGGAGTGCAATGGGCCCCTGTCTTGCTGCTTAGCAATAATGGTATGGGTTTAGGTTCTGCTGTGTGTACTGGTGGTTGACTGCCCCCCAGCCCAGAGTGTGCATGGAAAATTGTCTGGCAGCCTCCCTGACAGCAAGCAGTGATAGTGCCCATGAAGGGGACCTTGTTGGGCCCGCCCCTTTCACGGTTATCGCTTCTCGGCCTTTTGGCTAAGATCAAGTGTAGTATCTGTTCTTATCAGTTTAATATCTGATACGTCCCCTATCTGGGGACCATATATTAAATGGATTTTTGAGAACGGGGGCCGATTTCGAAGCTTGCTTCCGTCGCCCTATGCATTGACCCGATATGGCAGTATCTTCGGGTACAGTGCACCACCCCCTTACAGGGTTAAAAAGAAAGATTCCTACTTTCATTGCTACCTGCTTGCTGGCTAGCCAGCTAGCCAGCTCTGTGGGCCTTGCTGCTGCTGCAGCCAATAAACAAAAGGTGGTGCTGCTGCTGCTTCTGCTGCTTCTGCTTCTGCTTGTGTCTGGCCCCTGTTGGAGCGTCCAGGCACAGGACTTCTGCTGCTGCTGACTAAATGGCCTCCTTAATTGGATCATTTGAGTAGCCAGCACACCTGTGCAGGTAGGGCATGACATGATAGGCAGCTGCCTTGATAGCGGGTGGGTGCTGAATGTTCCTAATTGACAAAATAAGATTAATGCTTATGAAGAAATATAAAATCTCATCCCTTCCCCAATATCGCGCCACACCCCTACCCCTTAATTCCCTGGTTGAACGTGATGGACATATGTCTTTTTTCGACCGTACTAACTATGTAACTATGTAACATAACATGGGGGGGGGGGGGGGTCTCCTGGCTGTTCACACAGGTGTGTCATTGCTGTACATTGACCATGCATTGCTTCTGTGGTATTGCAAAGGCAAAGACAAATGCTTCCAGCCATCCATTGCACTAATGGATTGGTCATCAGCTGGCTGTCTATGTCCCGCATCAATATAGACCAAAGTACAGAGGGTTAGGCTATGCTATTGTGCACCTACCTGATGCATCAGAAGGTGCGAGGCCCTTGCTAAATTCTGTGCACAGACTTTGAGATCTATGCTTTAGACTGTATCTAAACCTGCTCCAACATGGACTGACATTCTGGCCTACTTTCAGCCGATGCGACTTGTCTGTCGCTGAACAGTCGCTTTTTATGTATTCAGCACCTATGTATAATGTTGTAAAAATGCTCTAGAAGCTAAAGTCGCAGAAATGTCACACATATTTGGCCTGCAACTTTCTGTGCGACAAATTCAGACAGGAAAAATCAGTATAAATCCTTAGAAAATTATCCCCCAGTGTCTCCATCTGCTGGCGGTATTGAATAAGCATTGCTGCACTGATGGGGTATGCATTAGACGAAAAAAAAGAAGAAAAAGAAGAATAATACGCCCAGAAAAGAGGCGAAAAGGAGAAAAACGTAAAAAAACGTGAAAAAAAAGTAAGAGGAAGAGAAGGGAAAAAAAGGTGGAAATGGGTTTAAAAGTGATTTCGGCGGAGAAATATATATATATATATATATATATATATATATATATATATATATGCGCACACACACACATAGATATAAACGTATTCTCCGTTGAGATATTGCAGCCGCTGCTGTGTCCAGGCCCAGGAGCCTTAGCACTGTTCTGTGATGTCACTCAATACCACTGACATCACTAGGTGTAAACAACATCTCTCCTTTGCTGTGTATGTGACTATGGAGCTGTTTGGTGATGTCGTCTATTACGGCCTTCATAGAAGCAACAGGAGATTGTTGCATCCATCTTGAACCCTCAGAACTACAGTGCTATGATGTCACTCACTTCCACAGGCCTTGCAGAGTGTAAACAACAACAACCCAGCTTTGTTGTGTATGTAACCAAAGGGATTTGTGATGTCACCTAGAACCTTCACAGCAGCGACAGCTTTATGAGGAGCATCAGCACTGCTCTGCCTGAGCAGAACCATCACCGCCATAGGTTGTCAAATAACCCGGATTTAACCCACACAGGTAAGTCCAATGGGGTGCAGGCATGTCCTCTATGCTTACAGCTTCCCGTGGGTGTTGGTTTGATACCGTTTGGGGACAGCCAAGGAGGCATCTGCAGGCAACAAAGGTAGGTGTGTGCTTGTGTGTGTGTTTCCTATGCAGATCCTAAGCCCAGTGTCACATGCAAGTAGGAGGAGTAAGAAGGGTTCCTGGCAAATCCGGGTTATGGATTGCATTTAAAAAGGCCCCGTGGGAGTGCAATGGGCCCCTGTCTTGCTGCTTAGCAATAATGGTATGGGTTTAGGTTCTGCTGTGTGTACTGGTGGTTGACTGCCCCCCAGCCCAGAGTGTGCATGGAAAATTGTCTGGCAGCCTCCCTGACAGCAAGCAGTGATAGTGCCCATGAAGGGGACCTTGTTGGGCCCGCCCCTTTCACGGTTATCGCTTCTCGGCCTTTTGGCTAAGATCAAGTGTAGTATCTGTTCTTATCAGTTTAATATCTGATACGTCCCCTATCTGGGGACCATATATTAAATGGATTTTTGAGAACGGGGGCCGATTTCGAAGCTTGCTTCCGTCGCCCTATGCATTGACCCGATATGGCAGTATCTTCGGGTACAGTGCACCACCCCCTTACAGGGTTAAAAAGAAAGATTCCTACTTTCATTGCTACCTGCTTGCTGGCTAGCCAGCTAGCCAGCCCTGTGGGCCTTGCTGCTGCTGCAGCCAATAAACAAAAGGTGGTGCTGCTGCTGCTTCTGCTGCTTCTGCTTCTGCTTGTGTCTGGCCCCTGTTGGAGCGTCCAGGCACAGGACTTCTGCTGCTGCTGACTAAATGGCCTCCTTAATTGGATCATTTGAGTAGCCAGCACACCTGTGCAGGTAGGGCATGACATGATAGGCAGCTGCCTTGATAGCGGGTGGGTGCTGAATGTTCCTAATTGACAAAATAAGATTAATGCTTATGAAGAAATATAAAATCTCATCCCTTCCCCAATATCGCGCCACACCCCTACCCCTTAATTCCCTGGTTGAACGTGATGGACATATGTCTTTTTTCGACCGTACTAACTATGTAACTATGTAACATAACATGGGGGGGGGGGGGTCTCCTGGCTGTTCACACAGGTGTGTCATTGCTGTACATTGACCATGCATTGCTTCTGTGGTATTGCAAAGGCAAAGACAAATGCTTCCAGCCATCCATTGCACTAATGGATTGGTCATCAGCTGGCTGTCTATGTCCCGCATCAATATAGACCAAAGTACAGAGGGTTAGGCTATGCTATTGTGCACCTACCTGATGCATCAGAAGGTGCGAGGCCCTTGCTAAATTCTGTGCACAGACTTTGAGATCTATGCTTTAGACTGTATCTAAACCTGCTCCAACATGGACTGACATTCTGGCCTACTTTCAGCCGATGCGACTTGTCTGTCGCTGAACAGTCGCTTTTTATGTATTCAGCACCTATGTATAATGTTGTAAAAATGCTCTAGAAGCTAAAGTCGCAGAAATGTCACACATATTTGGCCTGCAACTTTCTGTGCGACAAATTCAGACAGGAAAAATCAGTATAAATCCTTAGAAAATTATCCCCCAGTGTCTCCATCTGCTGGCGGTATTGAATAAGCATTGCTGCACTGATGGGGTATGCATTAGACGAAAAAAAAGAAGAAAAAGAAGAATAGGGGGCGTGTCTAGCAGCGCATGGCGGCGGTCGCATAGTTCGTGTGCTCCGCTAACTACTGGGCCTAATAGCGGCTACGCAGCGTTGGTACCCTGATTCTTGCCTGGGAAACTGCTGGTTCCGATCGGGGAGCACTCTGTCTACATGGTGATGACCCGCAACAGAGGAAAGAAGAAAAGCCCTATGAAGCTCACCGCGTTCTTTCCGGCGGCGGAGGCCGCTCAAGATGGCGCGGCTACATCTCCGGTACAGCTCTCCGGGGCGCCTTCCTCCACGGGCTCTACTTCCCCGGCTGCGGGCAGCGCTTCTCCGACATCCTCCTCACCCCGAACGGACAGTGAGAAGAGCGGCTCGTCGAATCAGAAGCCAGCGACCGGCTCGGGCGGACCACCAGTTCGGTCTGGGCCCTCTCAGGTACGCTATCCTCCAGCTACCCCTGCGCCTCAGTGCTCTGTAGCCCACCATGAGACGGAGACTGAGCTCTCCTCCCAATCGCCTCTCACGGAATCAATAATGAGGGGACTGCTAGCTGAGCTAAGAAGTTCTCTACATGCAGATATCCAAAGTGCGGTCTCTAGTATTCAGACGGAGATCTCCTCGCTGGGAACTCGCACTTCACACATAGAGAACAAGATGGCTGAGCTCACCTCGTCCCACAACGAGGTGGTGGATGTGGCTAACGCTCTAGAAGATGAGGTCACGGCGCTGAAACTTAAGATTGCGGACATGGAGGACCGGTCTCGCCGCAATAATTTGCGGGTGCGAGGCGTGCCTGAATCGGTCAAAACTGAGGATCTTAATGCTTACCTTACAGACTTTTTTGCGCTTCTTCTGCCCCAAGCTTCCTCTATGGACTTGCTGATGGATAGGGTTCATAGACTGCCCAAACCCAAGGCGCTCCCAGCTGCGGTCCCTAGAGATGTGATCCTCAGAATGCATTTCTTTCACATTAAAGAGAAATTGCTATATGAAGCTCGAGTGGCCTCCTCCTTGCCAGACCGATTTGCGGAGTTGCTACTGTATACTGATTTGTCAGCGGCTACCTTAGCCAGAAGACGTGAATTTGGTGCAGGAGCTAAAGTTCTACGTGATAATGGCATCCCCTACAAATGGGGATATCCTGTTAAAATGATCGTCACACGCAACGGGGGTAAGATGGTGGTCTCTTCGCCGGAGGAACTTAACCGCTTATGCGCGGATTGGAACTTACTTACTCTGACCTCCTCCCCCCGTCCCACCGGAGCATCTCATCTCCCGGGAGTTACAGAAGAATGGCACTTGGTCACCAATAGGAAGCGGAAAAGTCACTGAAGCTGCAACTGACTTTGCTGGACCAAGACGGTAGCCCTACTTGTGCTCATTATGTTTTTCTTTCACCACTAGGGTACTATATTTGATACCTAACTGTATAGGCCTAGCTGCGGACTTTCTTCACCTATTTGTCCCCATTCTAGGCTTACCACATGGCCTTTCTGCTCTTAACTATTTGTTGTTCTTGGTTTGTCTTGTTTAATGTGTGTTGTTGTTTTTGTTGTCATGTCTGGTCTGGTATACACTGCATGTCTACACCTGCTAATATGTGCACTATTGCAACCTGCCTTTGTGTAATGTGCATCTGCGAGGGGTGGTCTAATGCATTTACTGTTATCCTATTATGGTTATTAATATAGTGTCCCTAAATGCTAATGGTCTTAATTCCCCCTTCAAGAGATCACTTCTCTGGAACGAAGCTAGGCGTCTGCATGCAGACGTGATGTGTGTGCAGGAGACACATTTAAATGAGAGCGATGCAGGGAGACTGAAGAACAAGAACTACCCCCACATATTCTACTCCCATGCTTTACATAAGAAAAAGGGGGTTTCTGTAGCCATCAGGGATACAGTTGCGTTCTCTGTACAAAAAGTGGAGGTAGACAGGGGGGGGCGGTACCTCATTCTGGTGTGCCTACTTAATAATATTCAATACACGTTGGTGGCTCTGTACGCTCCTAATAGTCAGCAATGTGTGTTCCTTACATCTCTGTTTAGGAAGGTAGAGGGGCTGGCTTTGGGACACGTAATTTTCATGGGGGATTTTAATCTAGCTATGTGGCCTCATGTTGATTCTACCTCCCCCACTCTGAGACGGGAACCCACAGGCTTCTTCTCTCTCACATCTCGGTATGACCTCCATGATGCTTGGAGGGTGCTTCACCCCACTGAAAGGGATTTTACCTTCTACTCTAAAGCCCACCACACATACTCCCGCATCGACTACGCCCTCGCCTCCAGGTCTCTTCTGCCTCTGATAGAGCATGCCAAAATTCTACCAATTGAATGGTCTGACCATTCACCCTTAAGCATCACTATCAGGGAGAGATACCTTCAACACCCGATATCTGTGTGGAGGCTCAATGCTATGATACTGAACCACCCGGAGTATGCGGATGCCACGTCTTCCATGGTCTCGGCGTACTTCCAGGTGAATGATACTGGGGACGTTAGTGATCCAATGTTATGGTGTGCCTTTAAGGCCACGATCAGGGGACACTTCATTAGCCAGACAGCTCACGAGAGGAAACAGCGGTCGTCACAGACACTAGATTTACGACAGAAGATAGCTGAGCTCCATCGTCTAAATAAAGCTTCATACTCTCGGGATCGTGCAGAGGAGCTTTCGCAGTTGAATGCTCAGCTTCACTCCCTCTCACTCCACACCTATGAACTCGCCCTTCGCAGATTAAGAATGTCCTATTATTGGCAGGGCAATAAGTCTGGTGCTCTCCTTGCTAAACAACTTAAGAGACGGGCTGCGAAGGCTAGGATACCATACATGACTGATAGCAATGGTGCGAAGGTGTCGGACCCCCAAGGTATAGCCGACTGTTTTGCTAGATATTATGAACACCTTTATAATCTGAATACAGATACTGCCACACATCAGCCGTCTGCTGCTGCTATCTCTTCCTTTCTCTCTTCTATGTCTCTTCCTTCTTTAACTCTAGAACAAGCTGAGGAGCTAGACAGAGCTTTTACTGTGGAGGAGGTGCTTACCTGTATCCGTGCCCTTAAATTGCACAAATCTCCGGGGCCCGATGGTATTTCCAACGATTTTTATAAAAAATTCGGACCCTTAGTTGCTCCATTCCTAGTGCGGACGTTTAACTCTATAGCTGACCTTGGCCGGCCCCCGAGGGAGATGTTGGAGGCACTAGTGGTTACTATACCCAAAGCTGGCAAACCTGTCGATAACACCACCAGCTATCGGCCTATTTCTTTGTTAAATAGTGACATTAAATTATATGCTATGCTGTTGGCCTCACGGCTTAATCTCTTTTTACCAACTTTAGTTGCAAAGGACCAGGTGGGCTTTGTACGGGGTCGCCAGGCACTGGACGGCACTAGACGCCTCCTAGACCTGATTGCCAGAGCCAACTCCGACCGGACGCCTTCTCTGCTCCTGTCGTTGGATGCGGAGAAGGCGTTCGATCGGGTGCATTGGGAGTATCTCAGAGCGGTACTCTGCAAATTTCAAATCCCCTCTCATTTTAGAGATGCTATTATGGCCCTTTACTCTGGTCCCTCAGCCAGAGTATTTGTTTCGGGAGCCCTTTCAAAGGCCTTCCTTTTGAGTAATGGGACGAGACAGGGCTGCCCCCTTTCCCCGGTCATATTTACCTTGGTGATGGAACCCTTTGCTCAGCGTATAAGGACGTCGTCGGTGGTAGAAGGTATACGAATAGGTGATGTTGACCACCGTATTGGGTTGTTTGCCGACGACGTCATTATATGTCTCTCCCGCCCCCAGACATCCCTTCCAGAAATAATGGCTATAATACAGGACTTCAGTGCAGTGAGCTACTACAAGATTAATACCTCTAAATCTAGCATTTTGGCCCTGAATGTCCCGAAGGCAATGGAATGCGCCCTCAAGCATAGATTTCCCTTTGCATGGGCAGAGGGTCAGATCCCGTACCTTGGCGTTGTCCTAACCGCGCTACCTGACCGTTTAGTAGGGGTAAATTTTACCATGCTTAGAACTCAGCTCTGCAAGGAAGTAGACGGCTATTCTAAGTTGCCTATTTCGTGGGCAGGACGAATAGCTGTGGTTAAAATGGTGTTGTTGCCCAAGATACTTTATTTTTTTAGGAATCTCCCAGTAATCATTCCTGCAACTTATATAACCCAACTCCAAAGGTTACTATTAGGTTTCATTTGGGCAAACAAACGTTCTAGGGTGGGGGCTGCTCTTATGTACCAGCCCATTGATCGAGGTGGCATGGGGGTCCCCAACTTACGAGCCTATTACCAGGCCGTGATTTTAGATCAACTTAAGAAGTGGTGGTGGCAATTGGACCCACCTCACTGGGTGGACATTGAGGCAGAGCTCCTAACTTCCCCTTCCTTGTCTCACTTTCTATGGTCTTTACGGTTTAACCCTACCTTTGCTCCTTCCTCTACTTACTCTACTGTGGCAGCAGCGGTTAGACTGTGGAGCAAAACTGACCTTTGCTTGTCCCTGATTCCGCCTAGGCGTAATGATATCCCTCTAGACGCTATAGGGACCTACTTAACTGACATTGACTTCCACACTTGGACTGTGAAGGGGCTTACACATGTGCAAAATGTATTAGGCGAGAGTGGTGTTGTTCCCTTCTCTACATTAGTCGATACTTACGATATCCCCAATAAAGACTTCTATAAGTATTTAAGATTACGACACTTTCTAGACTCGCTACACTGGACTGAAGTGCCCCACAGGACTATATTTGAAAAACACTTTTATGATAGTAGCTGTTTTAGGAGGGGTATAACAGTTGGGTACACAGAAATCCTGAAATCGGCAAACATTGTACGTTTTTCATTTCAAGAAAGATGGGAGGGGGATTTATCCTGTACCTTCACCTCTGATCAGTGGGAACATGTGTTCATTTTACCCAAAAAATTTTCCCGTTGTGTTAATCATTTTGAAGCCTCCCGTAAGCTCCTTTATAGGTGGTATTACACGCCCGCCCGTTTGGCCAAATTGTATGCATCTGTGTCACCACTATGCTGGAGGTGTAGGGGGGAGATCGGTACTTTAATGCATATATGGTGGACGTGCCCTCTCATCCGGCCTCTGTGGTCAGATATTCATCGCGTCCTGCAGAGCTATGTCAGTGTACCGTTTATTTGGGGACCTGAGATGGCTCTGCTCACCCTACATACAGAACTACTACCTACCGCCTGTGTTACTGTTATTTTTCATGTACTTACTGTCACTAGGACAGCTGTTGCCCAACACTGGAAGTCACCTGAACTTCCAAGTATTGCTGCCCTTAAGGCAACACTCCGACATAACTTTACCATGGAAGGACTTATTGCCAAGAGGAAAGGCCTGCCTAAACACCGTATAGACCAATGGTTTGAATGGGCAAAGGCTCTTTAAGATTTTTCTACTTTGATCTTTTACTGATTACATGTATTAGTGCCCATGTGTGTGATATTGTTATACCAGACAGAATTCTGTTAATGACAGTTTCTACCTTTTGTTTTCTTTTATGTCCTCCTGACTGGAGACTGTTTGTCATATATTGCAAAATTTAAATAAAGTGTTAAAAAAAAAAAAAAAAAAAAGAAAAAGAAGAATAATACGCCCAGAAAAGAGGCGAAAAGGAGAAAAACGTAAAAAAACGTGAAAAAAAAGTAAGAGGAAGAGAAGGGAAAAAAAGGTGGAAATGGGTTTAAAAGTGATTTCGGCGGAGAAATATATATATATATATATATATATATATATATATATGCGCACACACACACATAGATATAAACGTATTCTCCGTTGAGATATTGCAGCCGCTGCTGTGTCCAGGCCCAGGAGCCTTAGCACTGTGCTGTGATGTCACTCAATACCACTGACATCACTAGGTGTAAACAACATCTCTCCTTTGCTGTGTATGTGACTATGGAGCTGTTTGGTGATGTCGTCTATTACGGCCTTCATAGAAGCAACAGGAGATTGTTGCATCCATCTTGAACCCTCAGAACTACAGTGCTATGATGTCACTCACTTCCACAGGCCTTGCAGAGTGTAAACAACAACAACCCAGCTTTGTTGTGTATGTAACCAAAGGGATTTGTGATGTCACCTAGAACCTTCACAGCAGCGACAGCTTTATGAGGAGCATCAGCACTGCTCTGCCTGAGCAGAACCATCACCGCCATAGGTTGTCAAATAACCCGGATTTAACCCACACAGGTAAGTCCAATGGGGTGCAGGCATGTCCTCTATGCTTACAGCTTCCCGTGGGTGTTGGTTTGATACCGTTTGGGGACAGCCAAGGAGGCATCTGCAGGCAACAAAAGTAGGTGTGTGCTTGTGTGTGTGTTTCCTATGCAGATCCTAAGCCCAGTGTCACATGCAAGTAGGAGGAGTAAGAAGGGTTCCTGGCAAATCCGGGTTATGGATTGCATTTAAAAAGGCCCCGTGGGAGTGCAATGGGCCCCTGTCTTGCTGCTTAGCAATAATGGTATGGGTTTAGGTTCTGCTGTGTGTACTGGTGGTTGACTGCCCCCCAGCCCAGAGTGTGCATGGAAAATTGTCTGGCAGCCTCCCTGACAGCAAGCAGTGATAGTGCCCATGAAGGGGACCTTGTTGGGCCCGCCCCTTTCACGGTTATCGCTTCTCGGCCTTTTGGCTAAGATCAAGTGTAGTATCTGTTCTTATCAGTTTAATATCTGATACGTCCCCTATCTGGGGACCATATATTAAATGGATTTTTGAGAACGGGGGCCGATTTCGAAGCTTGCTTCCGTCGCCCTATGCATTGACCCGATATGGCAGTATCTTCGGGTACAGTGCACCACCCCCTTACAGGGTTAAAAAGAAAGATTCCTACTTTCATTGCTACCTGCTTGCTGGCTAGCCAGCTAGCCAGCCCTGTGGGCCTTGCTGCTGCTGCAGCCAAAAAACAAAAGGTGGTGCTGCTGCTGCTTCTGCTGCTTCTGCTTCTGCTTGTGTCTGGCCCCTGTTGGAGCGTCCAGGCACAGGACTTCTGCTGCTGCTGACTAAATGGCCTCCTTAATTGGATCATTTGAGTAGCCAGCACACCTGTGCAGGTAGGGCATGACATGATAGGCAGCTGCCTTGATAGCGGGTGGGTGCTGAATGTTCCTAATTGACAAAATAAGATTAATGCTTATGAAGAAATATAAAATCTCATCCCTTCCCCAATATCGCGCCACACCCCTACCCCTTAATTCCCTGGTTGAACGTGATGGACATATGTCTTTTTTCGACCGTACTAACTATGTAACTATGTAACATAACATGGGGGGGGGTCTCCTGGCTGTTCACACAGGTGTGTCATTGCTGTACATTGACCATGCATTGCTTCTGTGGTATTGCAAAGGCAAAGACAAATGCTTCCAGCCATCCATTGCACTAATGGATTGGTCATCAGCTGGCTGTCTATGTCCCGCATCAATATAGACCAAAGTACAGAGGGTTAGGCTATGCTATTGTGCACCTACCTGATGCATCAGAAGGCGCAAGGCCCTTGCTTAATTCTGTGCACAGACTTTGAGATCTATGCTTTAGACTGTATCTAAACCTGCTCCAACATGGACTGACATTCTGGCCTACTTTCAGCCGATGCGACTTGTCTGTCGCTGAACAGTCGCTTTTTATGTATTCAGCACCTATGTATAATGTTGTAAAAATGCTCTAGAAGCTAAAGTCGCAGAAATGTCACACATATTTGGCCTGCAACTTTCTGTGCGACAAATTCAGACAGGAAAAATCAGTATAAATCCTTAGAAAATTATCCCCCAGTGTCTCCATCTGCTGGCGGTATTGAATAAGCATTGCTGCACTGATGGGGTATGCATTAGACGAAAAAAAAGAAGAAAAAGAAGAATAATACGCCCAGAAAAGAGGCGAAAAGGAGAAAAACGTAAAAAAACGTGAAAAAAAAGTAAGAGGAAGAGAAGGGAAAAAAAGGTGGAAATGGGTTTAAAAGTGATTTCGGCGGAGAAATATATATATATATATATATATATATATATATATATATATATATATATATATATATATGCGCACACACACACATAGATATAAACGTATTCTCCGTTGAGATATTGCAGCCGCTGCTGTGTCCAGGCCCAGGAGCCTTAGCACTGTGCTGTGATGTCACTCAATACCACTGACATCACTAGGTGTAAACAACATCTCTCCTTTGCTGTGTATGTGACTATGGAGCTGTTTGGTGATGTCGTCTATTACGGCCTTCATAGAAGCAACAGGAGATTGTTGCATCCATCTTGAACCCTCAGAACTACAGTGCTATGATGTCACTCACTTCCACAGGCCTTGCAGAGTGTAAACAACAACAACCCAGCTTTGTTGTGTATGTAACCAAAGGGATTTGTGATGTCACCTAGAACCTTCACAGCAGCGACAGCTTTATGAGGAGCATCAGCACTGCTCTGCCTGAGCAGAACCATCACCGCCATAGGTTGTCAAATAACCCGGATTTAACCCACACAGGTAAGTCCAATGGGGTGCAGGCATGTCCTCTATGCTTACAGCTTCCCGTGGGTGTTGGTTTGATACCGTTTGGGGACAGCCAAGGAGGCATCTGCAGGCAACAAAGGTAGGTGTGTGCTTGTGTGTGTGTTTCCTATGCAGATCCTAAGCCCAGTGTCACATGCAAGTAGGAGGAGTAAGAAGGGTTCCTGGCAAATCCGGGTTATGGATTGCATTTAAAAAGGCCCCGTGGGAGTGCAATGGGCCCCTGTCTTGCTGCTTAGCAATAATGGTATGGGTTTAGGTTCTGCTGTGTGTACTGGTGGTTGACTGCCCCCCAGCCCAGAGTGTGCATGGAAAATTGTCTGGCAGCCTCCCTGACAGCAAGCAGTGATAGTGCCCATGAAGGGGACCTTGTTGGGCCCGCCCCTTTCACGGTTATCGCTTCTCGGCCTTTTGGCTAAGATCAAGTGTAGTATCTGTTCTTATCAGTTTAATATCTGATACGTCCCCTATCTGGGGACCATATATTAAATGGATTTTTGAGAACGGGGGCCGATTTCGAAGCTTGCTTCCGTCGCCCTATGCATTGACCCGATATGGCAGTATCTTCGGGTACAGTGCACCACCCCCTTACAGGGTTAAAAAGAAAGATTCCTACTTTCATTGCTACCTGCTTGCTGGCTAGCCAGCTAGCCAGCCCTGTGGGCCTTGCTGCTGCTGCAGCCAAAAAACAAAAGGTGGTGCTGCTGCTGCTTCTGCTGCTTCTGCTTCTGCTTGTGTCTGGCCCCTGTTGGAGCGTCCAGGCACAGGACTTCTGCTGCTGCTGACTAAATGGCCTCCTTAATTGGATCATTTGAGTAGCCAGCACACCTGTGCAGGTAGGGCATGACATGATAGGCAGCTGCCTTGATAGCGGGTGGGTGCTGAATGTTCCTAATTGACAAAATAAGATTAATGCTTATGAAGAAATATAAAATCTCATCCCTTCCCCAATATCGCGCCACACCCCTACCCCTTAATTCCCTGGTTGAACGTGATGGACATATGTCTTTTTTCGACCGTACTAACTATGTAACTATGTAACATAACATGGGGGGGGGTCTCCTGGCTGTTCACACAGGTGTGTCATTGCTGTACATTGACCATGCATTGCTTCTGTGGTATTGCAAAGGCAAAGACAAATGCTTCCAGCCATCCATTGCACTAATGGATTGGTCATCAGCTGGCTGTCTATGTCCCGCATCAATATAGACCAAAGTACAGAGGGTTAGGCTATGCTATTGTGCACCTACCTGATGCATCAGAAGGTGCGAGGCCCTTGCTAAATTCTGTGCACAGACTTTGAGATCTATGCTTTAGACTGTATCTAAACCTGCTCCAACATGGACTGACATTCTGGCCTACTTTCAGCCGATGCGACTTGTCTGTCGCTGAACAGTCGCTTTTTATGTATTCAGCACCTATGTATAATGTTGTAAAAATGCTCTAGAAGCTAAAGTCGCAGAAATGTCACACATATTTGGCCTGCAACTTTCTGTGCGACAAATTCAGACAGGAAAAATCAGTATAAATCCTTAGAAAATTATCCCCCAGTGTCTCCATCTGCTGGCGGTATTGAATAAGCATTGCTGCACTGATGGGGTATGCATTAGACGAAAAAAAAGAAGAAAAAGAAGAATAATACGCCCAGAAAAGAGGCGAAAAGGAGAAAAACGTAAAAAAACGTGAAAAAAAAGTAAGAGGAAGAGAAGGGAAAAAAAGGTGGAAATGGGTTTAAAAGTGATTTCGGCGGAGAAATATATATATATATATATATATATATATATATATATATATATATGCGCACACACACACATAGATATAAACGTATTCTCCGTTGAGATATTGCAGCCGCTGCTGTGTCCAGGCCCAGGAGCCTTAGCACTGTGCTGTGATGTCACTCAATACCACTGACATCACTAGGTGTAAACAACATCTCTCCTTTGCTGTGTATGTGACTATGGAGCTGTTTGGTGATGTCGTCTATTACGGCCTTCATAGAAGCAACAGGAGATTGTTGCATCCATCTTGAACCCTCAGAACTACAGTGCTATGATGTCACTCACTTCCACAGGCCTTGCAGAGTGTAAACAACAACAACCCAGCTTTGTTGTGTATGTAACCAAAGGGATTTGTGATGTCACCTAGAACCTTCACAGCAGCGACAGCTTTATGAGGAGCATCAGCACTGCTCTGCCTGAGCAGAACCATCACCGCCATAGGTTGTCAAATAACCCGGATTTAACCCACACAGGTAAGTCCAATGGGGTGCAGGCATGTCCTCTATGCTTACAGCTTCCCGTGGGTGTTGGTTTGATACCGTTTGGGGACAGCCAAGGAGGCATCTGCAGGCAACAAAGGTAGGTGTGTGCTTGTGTGTGTGTTTCCTATGCAGATCCTAAGCCCAGTGTCACATGCAAGTAGGAGGAGTAAGAAGGGTTCCTGGCAAATCCGGGTTATGGATTGCATTTAAAAAGGCCCCGTGGGAGTGCAATGGGCCCCTGTCTTGCTGCTTAGCAATAATGGTATGGGTTTAGGTTCTGCTGTGTGTACTGGTGGTTGACTGCCCCCCAGCCCAGAGTGTGCATGGAAAATTGTCTGGCAGCCTCCCTGACAGCAAGCAGTGATAGTGCCCATGAAGGGGACCTTGTTGGGCCCGCCCCTTTCACGGTTATCGCTTCTCGGCCTTTTGGCTAAGATCAAGTGTAGTATCTGTTCTTATCAGTTTAATATCTGATACGTCCCCTATCTGGGGACCATATATTAAATGGATTTTTGAGAACGGGGGCCGATTTCGAAGCTTGCTTCCGTCGCCCTATGCATTGACCCGATATGGCAGTATCTTCGGGTACAGTGCACCACCCCCTTACAGGGTTAAAAAGAAAGATTCCTACTTTCATTGCTACCTGCTTGCTGGCTAGCCAGCTAGCCAGCCCTGTGGGCCTTGCTGCTGCTGCAGCCAAAAAACAAAAGGTGGTGCTGCTGCTGCTTCTGCTGCTTCTGCTTCTGCTTGTGTCTGGCCCCTGTTGGAGCGTCCAGGCACAGGACTTCTGCTGCTGCTGACTAAATGGCCTCCTTAATTGGATCATTTGAGTAGCCAGCACACCTGTGCAGGTAGGGCATGACATGATAGGCAGCTGCCTTGATAGCGGGTGGGTGCTGAATGTTCCTAATTGACAAAATAAGATTAATGCTTATGAAGAAATATAAAATCTCATCCCTTCCCCAATATCGCGCCACACCCCTACCCCTTAATTCCCTGGTTGAACGTGATGGACATATGTCTTTTTTCGACCGTACTAACTATGTAACTATGTAACATAACATGGGGGGGGGTCTCCTGGCTGTTCACACAGGTGTGTCATTGCTGTACATTGACCATGCATTGCTTCTGTGGTATTGCAAAGGCAAAGACAAATGCTTCCAGCCATCCATTGCACTAATGGATTGGTCATCAGCTGGCTGTCTATGTCCCGCATCAATATAGACCAAAGTACAGAGGGTTAGGCTATGCTATTGTGCACCTACCTGATGCATCAGAAGGTGCGAGGCCCTTGCTAAATTCTGTGCACAGACTTTGAGATCTATGCTTTAGACTGTATCTAAACCTGCTCCAACATGGACTGACATTCTGGCCTACTTTCAGCCGATGCGACTTGTCTGTCGCTGAACAGTCGCTTTTTATGTATTCAGCACCTATGTATAATGTTGTAAAAATGCTCTAGAAGCTAAAGTCGCAGAAATGTCACACATATTTGGCCTGCAACTTTCTGTGCGACAAATTCAGACAGGAAAAATCAGTATAAATCCTTAGAAAATTATCCCCCAGTGTCTCCATCTGCTGGCGGTATTGAATAAGCATTGCTGCACTGATGGGGTATGCATTAGACGAAAAAAAAAAGAAGAAAAAGAAGAATAATACGCCCAGAAAAGAGGCGAAAAGGAGAAAAACGTAAAAAAACGTGAAAAAAAAGTAAGAGGAAGAGAAGGGAAAAAAAGGTGGAAATGGGTTTAAAAGTGATTTCGGCGGAGAAATATATATATATATATATATATATATATATATATATATATGCGCACACACACACATAGATATAAACGTATTCTCCGTTGAGATATTGCAGCCGCTGCTGTGTCCAGGCCCAGGAGCCTTAGCACTGTGCTGTGATGTCACTCAATACCACTGACATCACTAGGTGTAAACAACATCTCTCCTTTGCTGTGTATGTGACTATGGAGCTGTTTGGTGATGTCGTCTATTACGGCCTTCATAGAAGCAACAGGAGATTGTTGCATCCATCTTGAACCCTCAGAACTACAGTGCTATGATGTCACTCACTTCCACAGGCCTTGCAGAGTGTAAACAACAACAACCCAGCTTTGTTGTGTATGTAACCAAAGGGATTTGTGATGTCACCTAGAACCTTCACAGCAGCGACAGCTTTATGAGGAGCATCAGCACTGCTCTGCCTGAGCAGAACCATCACCGCCATAGGTTGTCAAATAACCCGGATTTAACCCACACAGGTAAGTCCAATGGGGTGCAGGCATGTTCTCTATGCTTACAGCTTCCCGTGGGTGTTGGTTTGATACCGTTTGGGGACAGCCAAGGAGGCATCTGCAGGCAACAAAGGTAGGTGTGTGCTTGTGTGTGTGTTTCCTATGCAGATCCTAAGCCCAGTGTCACATGCAAGTAGGAGGAGTAAGAAGGGTTCCTGGCAAATCCGGGTTATGGATTGCATTTAAAAAGGCCCCGTGGGAGTGCAATGGGCCCCTGTCTTGCTGCTTAGCAATAATGGTATGGGTTTAGGTTCTGCTGTGTGTACTGGTGGTTGACTGCCCCCCAGCCCAGAGTGTGCATGGAAAATTGTCTGGCAGCCTCCCTGACAGCAAGCAGTGATAGTGCCCATGAAGGGGACCTTGTTGGGCCCGCCCCTTTCACGGTTATCGCTTCTCGGCCTTTTGGCTAAGATCAAGTGTAGTATCTGTTCTTATCAGTTTAATATCTGATACGTCCCCTATCTGGGGACCATATATTAAATGGATTTTTGAGAACGGGGGCCGATTTCGAAGCTTGCTTCCGTCGCCCTATGCATTGACCCGATATGGCAGTATCTTCGGGTACAGTGCACCACCCCCTTACAGGGTTAAAAAGAAAGATTCCTACTTTCATTGCTACCTGCTTGCTGGCTAGCCAGCTAGCCAGCCCTGTGGGCCTTGCTGCTGCTGCAGCCAAAAAACAAAAGGTGGTGCTGCTGCTGCTTCTGCTGCTTCTGCTTCTGCTTGTGTCTGGCCCCTGTTGGAGCGTCCAGGCACAGGACTTCTGCTGCTGACTAAATGGCCTCCTTAATTGGATCATTTGAGTAGCCAGCACACCTGTGCAGGTAGGGCATGACATGATAGGCAGCTGCCTTGATAGCGGGTGGGTGCTGAATGTTCCTAATTGACAAAATAAGATTAATGCTTATGAAGAAATATAAAATCTCATCCCTTCCCCAATATCGCGCCACACCCCTACCCCTTAATTCCCTGGTTGAACGTGATGGACATATGTCTTTTTTCGACCGTACTAACTATGTAACTATGTAACATAACATGGGGGGGGGGGTCTCCTGGCTGTTCACACAGGTGTGTCATTGCTGTACATTGACCATGCATTGCTTCTGTGGTATTGCAAAGGCAAAGACAAATGCTTCCAGCCATCCATTGCACTAATGGATTGGTCATCAGCTGGCTGTCTATGTCCCGCATCAATATAGACCACCAAAGTACAGAGGGTTAGGCTATGCTATTGTGCACCTACCTGATGCATCAGAAGGTGCGAGGCCCTTGCTAAATTCTGTGCACAGACTTTGAGATCTATGCTTTAGACTGTATCTAAACCTGCTCCAACATGGACTGACATTCTGGCCTACTTTCAGCCGATGCGACTTGTCTGTCGCTGAACAGTCGCTTTTTATGTATTCAGCACCTATGTATAATGTTGTAAAAATGCTCTAGAAGCTAAAGTCGCAGAAATGTCACACATATTTGGCCTGCAACTTTCTGTGCGACAAATTCAGACAGGAAAAATCAGTATAAATCCTTAGAAAATTATCCCCCAGTGTCTCCATCTGCTGGCGGTATTGAATAAGCATTGCTGCACTGATGGGGTATGCATTAGACGAAAAAAAAGAAGAAAAAGAAGAATAATACGCCCAGAAAAGAGGCGAAAAGGAGAAAAACGTAAAAAAACGTGAAAAAAAAGTAAGAGGAAGAGAAGGGAAAAAAAGGTGGAAATGGGTTTAAAAGTGATTTCGGCGGAGAAATATATATATATATATATATATATATATATATATATATATATATATGCGCACACACACACATAGATATAAACGTATTCTCCGTTGAGATATTGCAGCCGCTGCTGTGTCCAGGCCCAGGAGCCTTAGCACTGTGCTGTGATGTCACTCAATACCACTGACATCACTAGGTGTAAACAACATCTCTCCTTTGCTGTGTATGTGACTATGGAGCTGTTTGGTGATGTCGTCTATTACGGCCTTCATAGAAGCAACAGGAGATTGTTGCATCCATCTTGAACCCTCAGAACTACAGTGCTATGATGTCACTCACTTCCACAGGCCTTGCAGAGTGTAAACAACAACAACCCAGCTTTGTTGTGTATGTAACCAAAGGGATTTGTGATGTCACCTAGAACCTTCACAGCAGCGACAGCTTTATGAGGAGCATCAGCACTGCTCTGCCTGAGCAGAACCATCACCGCCATAGGTTGTCAAATAACCCGGATTTAACCCACACAGGTAAGTCCAATGGGGTGCAGGCATGTCCTCTATGCTTACAGCTTCCCGTGGGTGTTGGTTTGATACCGTTTGGGGACAGCCAAGGAGGCATCTGCAGGCAACAAAGGTAGGTGTGTGCTTGTGTGTGTGTTTCCTATGCAGATCCTAAGCCCAGTGTCACATGCAAGTAGGAGGAGTAAGAAGGGTTCCTGGCAAATCCGGGTTATGGATTGCATTTAAAAAGGCCCCGTGGGAGTGCAATGGGCCCCTGTCTTGCTGCTTAGCAATAATGGTATGGGTTTAGGTTCTGCTGTGTGTACTGGTGGTTGACTGCCCCCCAGCCCAGAGTGTGCATGGAAAATTGTCTGGCAGCCTCCCTGACAGCAAGCAGTGATAGTGCCCATGAAGGGGACCTTGTTGGGCCCGCCCCTTTCACGGTTATCGCTTCTCGGCCTTTTGGCTAAGATCAAGTGTAGTATCTGTTCTTATCAGTTTAATATCTGATACGTCCCCTATCTGGGGACCATATATTAAATGGATTTTTGAGAACGGGGGCCGATTTCGAAGCTTGCTTCCGTCGCCCTATGCATTGACCCGATATGGCAGTATCTTCGGGTACAGTGCACCACCCCCTTACAGGGTTAAAAAGAAAGATTCCTACTTTCATTGCTACCTGCTTGCTGGCTAGCCAGCTAGCCAGCCCTGTGGGCCTTGCTGCTGCTGCAGCCAAAAAACAAAAGGTGGTGCTGCTGCTGCTTCTGCTGCTTCTGCTTCTGCTTGTGTCTGGCCCCTGTTGGAGCGTCCAGGCACAGGACTTCTGCTGCTGCTGACTAAATGGCCTCCTTAATTGGATCATTTGAGTAGCCAGCACACCTGTGCAGGTAGGGCATGACATGATAGGCAGCTGCCTTGATAGCGGGTGGGTGCTGAATGTTCCTAATTGACAAAATAAGATTAATGCTTATGAAGAAATATAAAATCTCATCCCTTCCCCAATATCGCGCCACACCCCTACCCCTTAATTCCCTGGTTGAACGTGATGGACATATGTCTTTTTTCGACCGTACTAACTATGTAACTATGTAACATAACATGGGGGGGGGGGGGGGGTCTCCTGGCTGTTCACACAGATGTGTCATTGCTGTACATTGACCATGCATTGCTTCTGTGGTATTGCAAAGGCAAAGACAAATGCTTCCAGCCATCCATTGCACTAATGGATTGGTCATCAGCTGGCTGTCTATGTCCCGCATCAATATAGACCAAAGTACAGAGGGTTAGGCTATGCTATTGTGCACCTACCTGATGCATCAGAAGGTGCGAGGCCCTTGCTAAATTCTGTGCACAGACTTTGAGATCTATGCTTTAGACTGTATCTAAACCTGCTCCAACATGGACTGACATTCTGGCCTACTTTCAGCCGATGCGACTTGTCTGTCGCTGAACAGTCGCTTTTTATGTATTCAGCACCTATGTATAATGTTGTAAAAATGCTCTAGAAGCTAAAGTCGCAGAAATGTCACACATATTTGGCCTGCAACTTTCTGTGCGACAAATTCAGACAGGAAAAATCAGTATAAATCCTTAGAAAATTATCCCCCAGTGTCTCCATCTGCTGGCGGTATTGAATAAGCATTGCTGCACTGATGGGGTATGCATTAGACGAAAAAAAAGAAGAAAAAGAAGAATAATACGCCCAGAAAAGAGGCGAAAAGGAGAAAAACGTAAAAAAACGTGAAAAAAAAGTAAGAGGAAGAGAAGGGAAAAAAAGGTGGAAATGGGTTTAAAAGTGATTTCGGCGGAGAAATATATATATATATATATATATATATATATATATATATATATATATGCGCACACACACACATAGATATAAACGTATTCTCCGTTGAGATATTGCAGCCGCTGCTGTGTCCAGGCCCAGGAGCCTTAGCACTGTGCTGTGATGTCACTCAATACCACTGACATCACTAGGTGTAAACAACATCTCTCCTTTGCTGTGTATGTGACTATGGAGCTGTTTGGTGATGTCGTCTATTACGGCCTTCATAGAAGCAACAGGAGATTGTTGCATCCATCTTGAACCCTCAGAACTACAGTGCTATGATGTCACTCACTTCCACAGGCCTTGCAGAGTGTAAACAACAACAACCCAGCTTTGTTGTGTATGTAACCAAAGGGATTTGTGATGTCACCTAGAACCTTCACAGCAGCGACAGCTTTATGAGGAGCATCAGCACTGCTCTGCCTGAGCAGAACCATCACCGCCATAGGTTGTCAAATAACCCGGATTTAACCCACACAGGTAAGTCCAATGGGGTGCAGGCATGTCCTCTATGCTTACAGCTTCCCGTGGGTGTTGGTTTGATACCGTTTGGGGACAGCCAAGGAGGCATCTGCAGGCAACAAAGGTAGGTGTGTGCTTGTGTGTGTGTTTCCTATGCAGATCCTAAGCCCAGTGTCACATGCAAGTAGGAGGAGTAAGAAGGGTTCCTGGCAAATCCGGGTTATGGATTGCATTTAAAAAGGCCCCGTGGGAGTGCAATGGGCCCCTGTCTTGCTGCTTAGCAATAATGGTATGGGTTTAGGTTCTGCTGTGTGTACTGGTGGTTGACTGCCCCCCAGCCCAGAGTGTGCATGGAAAATTGTCTGGCAGCCTCCCTGACAGCAAGCAGTGATAGTGCCCATGAAGGGGACCTTGTTGGGCCCGCCCCTTTCACGGTTATCGCTTCTCGGCCTTTTGGCTAAGATCAAGTGTAGTATCTGTTCTTATCAGTTTAATATCTGATACGTCCCCTATCTGGGGACCATATATTAAATGGATTTTTGAGAACGGGGGCCGATTTCGAAGCTTGCTTCCGTCGCCCTATGCATTGACCCGATATGGCAGTATCTTCGGGTACAGTGCACCACCCCCTTACAGGGTTAAAAAGAAAGATTCCTACTTTCATTGCTACCTGCTTGCTGGCTAGCCAGCTAGCCAGCCCTGTGGGCCTTGCTGCTGCTGCAGCCAAAAAACAAAAGGTGGTGCTGCTGCTGCTTCTGCTGCTTCTGCTTCTGCTTGTGTCTGGCCCCTGTTGGAGCGTCCAGGCACAGGACTTCTGCTGCTGCTGACTAAATGGCCTCCTTAATTGGATCATTTGAGTAGCCAGCACACCTGTGCAGGTAGGGCATGACATGATAGGCAGCTGCCTTGATAGCGGGTGGGTGCTGAATGTTCCTAATTGACAAAATAAGATTAATGCTTATGAAGAAATATAAAATCTCATCCCTTCCCCAATATCGCGCCACACCCCTACCCCTTAATTCCCTGGTTGAACGTGATGGACATATGTCTTTTTTCGACCGTACTAACTATGTAACTATGTAACATAACATGGGGGGGGGTCTCCTGGCTGTTCACACAGGTGTGTCATTGCTGTACATTGACCATGCATTGCTTCTGTGGTATTGCAAAGGCAAAGACAAATGCTTCCAGCCATCCATTGCACTAATGGATTGGTCATCAGCTGGCTGTCTATGTCCCGCATCAATATAGACCAAAGTACAGAGGGTTAGGCTATGCTATTGTGCACCTACCTGATGCATCAGAAGGTGCGAGGCCCTTGCTAAATTCTGTGCACAGACTTTGAGATCTATGCTTTAGACTGTATCTAAACCTGCTCCAACATGGACTGACATTCTGGCCTACTTTCAGCCGATGCGACTTGTCTGTCGCTGAACAGTCGCTTTTTATGTATTCAGCACCTATGTATAATGTTGTAAAAATGCTCTAGAAGCTAAAGTCGCAGAAATGTCACACATATTTGGCCTGCAACTTTCTGTGCGACAAATTCAGACAGGAAAAATCAGTATAAATCCTTAGAAAATTATCCCCCAGTGTCTCCATCTGCTGGCGGTATTGAATAAGCATTGCTGCACTGATGGGGTATGCATTAGACGAAAAAAAAGAAGAAAAAGAAGAATAATACGCCCAGAAAAGAGGCGAAAAGGAGAAAAACGTAAAAAAACGTGAAAAAAAAGTAAGAGGAAGAGAAGGGAAAAAAAGGTGGAAATGGGTTTAAAAGTGATTTCGGCGGAGAAATATATATATATATATATATATATATATATATATATATATATATATATATGCGCACACACACACATAGATATAAACGTATTCTCCGTTGAGATATTGCAGCCGCTGCTGTGTCCAGGCCCAGGAGCCTTAGCACTGTGCTGTGATGTCACTCAATACCACTGACATCACTAGGTGTAAACAACATCTCTCCTTTGCTGTGTATGTGACTATGGAGCTGTTTGGTGATGTCGTCTATTACGGCCTTCATAGAAGCAACAGGAGATTGTTGCATCCATCTTGAACCCTCAGAACTACAGTGCTATGATGTCACTCACTTCCACAGGCCTTGCAGAGTGTAAACAACAACAACCCAGCTTTGTTGTGTATGTAACCAAAGGGATTTGTGATGTCACCTAGAACCTTCACAGCAGCGACAGCTTTATGAGGAGCATCAGCACTGCTCTGCCTGAGCAGAACCATCACCGCCATAGGTTGTCAAATAACCCGGATTTAACCCACACAGGTAAGTCCAATGGGGTGCAGGCATGTCCTCTATGCTTACAGCTTCCCGTGGGTGTTGGTTTGATACCGTTTGGGGACAGCCAAGGAGGCATCTGCAGGCAACAAAGGTAGGTGTGTGCTTGTGTGTGTGTTTCCTATGCAGATCCTAAGCCCAGTGTCACATGCAAGTAGGAGGAGTAAGAAGGGTTCCTGGCAAATCCGGGTTATGGATTGCATTTAAAAAGGCCCCGTGGGAGTGCAATGGGCCCCTGTCTTGCTGCTTAGCAATAATGGTATGGGTTTAGGTTCTGCTGTGTGTACTGGTGGTTGACTGCCCCCCAGCCCAGAGTGTGCATGGAAAATTGTCTGGCAGCCTCCCTGACAGCAAGCAGTGATAGTGCCCATGAAGGGGACCTTGTTGGGCCCGCCCCTTTCACGGTTATCGCTTCTCGGCCTTTTGGCTAAGATCAAGTGTAGTATCTGTTCTTATCAGTTTAATATCTGATACGTCCCCTATCTGGGGACCATATATTAAATGGATTTTTGAGAACGGGGGCCGATTTCGAAGCTTGCTTCCGTCGCCCTATGCATTGACCCGATATGGCAGTATCTTCGGGTACAGTGCACCACCCCCTTACAGGGTTAAAAAGAAAGATTCCTACTTTCATTGCTACCTGCTTGCTGGCTAGCCAGCTAGCCAGCCCTGTGGGCCTTGCTGCTGCTGCAGCCAAAAAACAAAAGGTGGTGCTGCTGCTGCTTCTGCTGCTTCTGCTTCTGCTTGTGTCTGGCCCCTGTTGGAGCGTCCAGGCACAGGACTTCTGCTGCTGCTGACTAAATGGCCTCCTTAATTGGATCATTTGAGTAGCCAGCACACCTGTGCAGGTAGGGCATGACATGATAGGCAGCTGCCTTGATAGCGGGTGGGTGCTGAATGTTCCTAATTGACAAAATAAGATTAATGCTTATGAAGAAATATAAAATCTCATCCCTTCCCCAATATCGCGCCACACCCCTACCCCTTAATTCCCTGGTTGAACGTGATGGACATATGTCTTTTTTCGACCGTACTAACTATGTAACTATGTAACATAACATGGGGGGGGGGGGGGGGGGTCTCCTGGCTGTTCACACAGATGTGTCATTGCTGTACATTGACCATGCATTGCTTCTGTGGTATTGCAAAGGCAAAGACAAATGCTTCCAGCCATCCATTGCACTAATGGATTGGTCATCAGCTGGCTGTCTATGTCCCGCATCAATATAGACCAAAGTACAGAGGGTTAGGCTATGCTATTGTGCACCTACCTGATGCATCAGAAGGTGCGAGGCCCTTGCTAAATTCTGTGCACAGACTTTGAGATCTATGCTTTAGACTGTATCTAAACCTGCTCCAACATGGACTGACATTCTGGCCTACTTTCAGCCGATGCGACTTGTCTGTCGCTGAACAGTCGCTTTTTATGTATTCAGCACCTATGTATAATGTTGTAAAAATGCTCTAGAAGCTAAAGTCGCAGAAATGTCACACATATTTGGCCTGCAACTTTCTGTGCGACAAATTCAGACAGGAAAAATCAGTATAAATCCTTAGAAAATTATCCCCCAGTGTCTCCATCTGCTGGCGGTATTGAATAAGCATTGCTGCACTGATGGGGTATGCATTAGACGAAAAAAAAGAAGAAAAAGAAGAATAATACGCCCAGAAAAGAGGCGAAAAGGAGAAAAACGTAAAAAAACGTGAAAAAAAAGTAAGAGGAAGAGAAGGGAAAAAAAGGTGGAAATGGGTTTAAAAGTGATTTCGGCGGAGAAATATATATATATATATATATATATATATATATATATATATGCGCACACACACACATAGATATAAACGTATTCTCCGTTGAGATATTGCAGCCGCTGCTGTGTCCAGGCCCAGGAGCCTTAGCACTGTGCTGTGATGTCACTCAATACCACTGACATCACTAGGTGTAAACAACATCTCTCCTTTGCTGTGTATGTGACTATGGAGCTGTTTGGTGATGTCGTCTATTACGGCCTTCATAGAAGCAACAGGAGATTGTTGCATCCATCTTGAACCCTCAGAACTACAGTGCTATGATGTCACTCACTTCCACAGGCCTTGCAGAGTGTAAACAACAACAACCCAGCTTTGTTGTGTATGTAACCAAAGGGATTTGTGATGTCACCTAGAACCTTCACAGCAGCGACAGCTTTATGAGAGGAGCATCAGCACTGCTCTGCCTGAGCAGAACCATCACCGCCATAGGTTGTCAAATAACCCGGATTTAACCCACACAGGTAAGTCCAATGGGGTGCAGGCATGTCCTCTATGCTTACAGCTTCCCGTGGGTGTTGGTTTGATACCGTTTGGGGACAGCCAAGGAGGCATCTGCAGGCAACAAAGGTAGGTGTGTGCTTGTGTGTGTGTTTCCTATGCAGATCCTAAGCCCAGTGTCACATGCAAGTAGGAGGAGTAAGAAGGGTTCCTGGCAAATCCGGGTTATGGATTGCATTTAAAAAGGCCCCGTGGGAGTGCAATGGGCCCCTGTCTTGCTGCTTAGCAATAATGGTATGGGTTTAGGTTCTGCTGTGTGTACTGGTGGTTGACTGCCCCCCAGCCCAGAGTGTGCATGGAAAATTGTCTGGCAGCCTCCCTGACAGCAAGCAGTGATAGTGCCCATGAAGGGGACCTTGTTGGGCCCGCCCCTTTCACGGTTATCGCTTCTCGGCCTTTTGGCTAAGATCAAGTGTAGTATCTGTTCTTATCAGTTTAATATCTGATACGTCCCCTATCTGGGGACCATATATTAAATGGATTTTTGAGAACGGGGGCCGATTTCGAAGCTTGCTTCCGTCGCCCTATGCATTGACCCGATATGGCAGTATCTTCGGGTACAGTGCACCACCCCCTTACAGGGTTAAAAAGAAAGATTCCTACTTTCATTGCTACCTGCTTGCTGGCTAGCCAGCTAGCCAGCCCTGTGGGCCTTGCTGCTGCTGCAGCCAAAAAACAAAAGGTGGTGCTGCTGCTGCTTCTGCTGCTTCTGCTTCTGCTTGTGTCTGGCCCCTGTTGGAGCGTCCAGGCACAGGACTTCTGCTGCTGCTGACTAAATGGCCTCCTTAATTGGATCATTTGAGTAGCCAGCACACCTGTGCAGGTAGGGCATGACATGATAGGCAGCTGCCTTGATAGCGGGTGGGTGCTGAATGTTCCTAATTGACAAAATAAGATTAATGCTTATGAAGAAATATAAAATCTCATCCCTTCCCCAATATCGCGCCACACCCCTACCCCTTAATTCCCTGGTTGAACGTGATGGACATATGTCTTTTTTCGACCGTACTAACTATGTAACTATGTAACATAACATGGGGGGGGGGGTCTCCTGGCTGTTCACACAGGTGTGTCATTGCTGTACATTGACCATGCATTGCTTCTGTGGTATTGCAAAGGCAAAGACAAATGCTTCCAGCCATCCATTGCACTAATGGATTGGTCATCAGCTGGCTGTCTATGTCCCGCATCAATATAGACCAAAGTACAGAGGGTTAGGCTATGCTATTGTGCACCTACCTGATGCATCAGAAGGTGCGAGGCCCTTGCTAAATTCTGTGCACAGACTTTGAGATCTATGCTTTAGACTGTATCTAAACCTGCTCCAACATGGACTGACATTCTGGCCTACTTTCAGCCGATGCGACTTGTCTGTCGCTGAACAGTCGCTTTTTATGTATTCAGCACCTATGTATAATGTTGTAAAAATGCTCTAGAAGCTAAAGTCGCAGAAATGTCACACATATTTGGCCTGCAACTTTCTGTGCGACAAATTCAGACAGGAAAAATCAGTATAAATCCTTAGAAAATTATCCCCCAGTGTCTCCATCTGCTGGCGGTATTGAATAAGCATTGCTGCACTGATGGGGTATGCATTAGACGAAAAAAAAGAAGAAAAAGAAGAATAATACGCCCAGAAAAGAGGCGAAAAGGAGAAAAACGTAAAAAAACGTGAAAAAAAAGTAAGAGGAAGAGAAGGGAAAAAAAGGTGGAAATGGGTTTAAAAGTGATTTCGGCGGAGAAATATATATATATATATATATATATATATATATATATATATATATATATGCGCACACACACACATAGATATAAACGTATTCTCCGTTGAGATATTGCAGCCGCTGCTGTGTCCAGGCCCAGGAGCCTTAGCACTGTGCTGTGATGTCACTCAATACCACTGACATCACTAGGTGTAAACAACATCTCTCCTTTGCTGTGTATGTGACTATGGAGCTGTTTGGTGATGTCGTCTATTACGGCCTTCATAGAAGCAACAGGAGATTGTTGCATCCATCTTGAACCCTCAGAACTACAGTGCTATGATGTCACTCACTTCCACAGGCCTTGCAGAGTGTAAACAACAACAACCCAGCTTTGTTGTGTATGTAACCAAAGGGATTTGTGATGTCACCTAGAACCTTCACAGCAGCGACAGCTTTATGAGGAGCATCAGCACTGCTCTGCCTGAGCAGAACCATCACCGCCATAGGTTGTCAAATAACCCGGATTTAACCCACACAGGTAAGTCCAATGGGGTGCAGGCATGTCCTCTATGCTTACAGCTTCCCGTGGGTGTTGGTTTGATACCGTTTGGGGACAGCCAAGGAGGCATCTGCAGGCAACAAAGGTAGGTGTGTGCTTGTGTGTGTGTTTCCTATGCAGATCCTAAGCCCAGTGTCACATGCAAGTAGGAGGAGTAAGAAGGGTTCCTGGCAAATCCGGGTTATGGATTGCATTTAAAAAGGCCCCGTGGGAGTGCAATGGGCCCCTGTCTTGCTGCTTAGCAATAATGGTATGGGTTTAGGTTCTGCTGTGTGTACTGGTGGTTGACTGCCCCCCAGCCCAGAGTGTGCATGGAAAATTGTCTGGCAGCCTCCCTGACAGCAAGCAGTGATAGTGCCCATGAAGGGGACCTTGTTGGGCCCGCCCCTTTCACGGTTATCGCTTCTCGGCCTTTTGGCTAAGATCAAGTGTAGTATCTGTTCTTATCAGTTTAATATCTGATACGTCCCCTATCTGGGGACCATATATTAAATGGATTTTTGAGAACGGGGGCCGATTTCGAAGCTTGCTTCCGTCGCCCTATGCATTGACCCGATATGGCAGTATCTTCGGGTACAGTGCACCACCCCCTTACAGGGTTAAAAAGAAAGATTCCTACTTTCATTGCTACCTGCTTGCTGGCTAGCCAGCTAGCCAGCCCTGTGGGCCTTGCTGCTGCTGCAGCCAAAAAACAAAAGGTGGTGCTGCTGCTGCTTCTGCTGCTTCTGCTTCTGCTTGTGTCTGGCCCCTGTTGGAGCGTCCAGGCACAGGACTTCTGCTGCTGCTGACTAAATGGCCTCCTTAATTGGATCATTTGAGTAGCCAGCACACCTGTGCAGGTAGGGCATGACATGATAGGCAGCTGCCTTGATAGCGGGTGGGTGCTGAATGTTCCTAATTGACAAAATAAGATTAATGCTTATGAAGAAATATAAAATCTCATCCCTTCCCCAATATCGCGCCACACCCCTACCCCTTAATTCCCTGGTTGAACGTGATGGACATATGTCTTTTTTCGACCGTACTAACTATGTAACTATGTAACATAACATGGGGGGGGGGTCTCCTGGCTGTTCACACAGGTGTGTCATTGCTGTACATTGACCATGCATTGCTTCTGTGGTATTGCAAAGGCAAAGACAAATGCTTCCAGCCATCCATTGCACTAATGGATTGGTCATCAGCTGGCTGTCTATGTCCCGCATCAATATAGACCAAAGTACAGAGGGTTAGGCTATGCTATTGTGCACCTACCTGATGCATCAGAAGGTGCGAGGCCCTTGCTAAATTCTGTGCACAGACTTTGAGATCTATGCTTTAGACTGTATCTAAACCTGCTCCAACATGGACTGACATTCTGGCCTACTTTCAGCCGATGCGACTTGTCTGTCGCTGAACAGTCGCTTTTTATGTATTCAGCACCTATGTATAATGTTGTAAAAATGCTCTAGAAGCTAAAGTCGCAGAAATGTCACACATATTTGGCCTGCAACTTTCTGTGCGACAAATTCAGACAGGAAAAATCAGTATAAATCCTTAGAAAATTATCCCCCAGTGTCTCCATCTGCTGGCGGTATTGAATAAGCATTGCTGCACTGATGGGGTATGCATTAGACGAAAAAAAAGAAGAAAAAGAAGAATAATACGCCCAGAAAAGAGGCGAAAAGGAGAAAAACGTAAAAAAACGTGAAAAAAAAGGAAGAGGAAGAGAAGGGAAAAAAAGGTGGAAATGGGTTTAAAAGTGATTTCGGCGGAGAAATATATATATATATATATATATATATATATATATATATATATATATGCGCACACACACACATAGATATAAACGTATTCTCCGTTGAGATATTGCAGCCGCTGCTGTGTCCAGGCCCAGGAGCCTTAGCACTGTGCTGTGATGTCACTCAATACCACTGACATCACTAGGTGTAAACAACATCTCTCCTTTGCTGTGTATGTGACTATGGAGCTGTTTGGTGATGTCGTCTATTACGGCCTTCATAGAAGCAACAGGAGATTGTTGCATCCATCTTGAACCCTCAGAACTACAGTGCTATGATGTCACTCACTTCCACAGGCCTTGCAGAGTGTAAACAACAACAACCCAGCTTTGTTGTGTATGTAACCAAAGGGATTTGTGATGTCACCTAGAACCTTCACAGCAGCGACAGCTTTATGAGGAGCATCAGCACTGCTCTGCCTGAGCAGAACCATCACCGCCATAGGTTGTCAAATAACCCGGATTTAACCCACACAGGTAAGTCCAATGGGGTGCAGGCATGTCCTCTATGCTTACAGCTTCCCGTGGGTGTTGGTTTGATACCGTTTGGGGACAGCCAAGGAGGCATCTGCAGGCAACAAAGGTAGGTGTGTGCTTGTGTGTGTGTTTCCTATGCAGATCCTAAGCCCAGTGTCACATGCAAGTAGGAGGAGTAAGAAGGGTTCCTGGCAAATCCGGGTTATGGATTGCATTTAAAAAGGCCCCGTGGGAGTGCAATGGGCCCCTGTCTTGCTGCTTAGCAATAATGGTATGGGTTTAGGTTCTGCTGTGTGTACTGGTGGTTGACTGCCCCCCAGCCCAGAGTGTGCATGGAAAATTGTCTGGCAGCCTCCCTGACAGCAAGCAGTGATAGTGCCCATGAAGGGGACCTTGTTGGGCCCGCCCCTTTCACGGTTATCGCTTCTCGGCCTTTTGGCTAAGATCAAGTGTAGTATCTGTTCTTATCAGTTTAATATCTGATACGTCCCCTATCTGGGGACCATATATTAAATGGATTTTTGAGAACGGGGGCCGATTTCGAAGCTTGCTTCCGTCGCCCTATGCATTGACCCGATATGGCAGTATCTTCGGGTACAGTGCACCACCCCCTTACAGGGTTAAAAAGAAAGATTCCTACTTTCATTGCTACCTGCTTGCTGGCTAGCCAGCTAGCCAGCCCTGTGGGCCTTGCTGCTGCTGCAGCCAAAAAACAAAAGGTGGTGCTGCTGCTGCTTCTGCTGCTTCTGCTTCTGCTTGTGTCTGGCCCCTGTTGGAGCGTCCAGGCACAGGACTTCTGCTGCTGCTGACTAAATGGCCTCCTTAATTGGATCATTTGAGTAGCCAGCACACCTGTGCAGGTAGGGCATGACATGATAGGCAGCTGCCTTGATAGCGGGTGGGTGCTGAATGTTCCTAATTGACAAAATAAGATTAATGCTTATGAAGAAATATAAAATCTCATCCCTTCCCCAATATCGCGCCACACCCCTACCCCTTAATTCCCTGGTTGAACGTGATGGACATATGTCTTTTTTCGACCGTACTAACTATGTAACTATGTAACATAACATGGGGGGGGGTCTCCTGGCTGTTCACACAGGTGTGTCATTGCTGTACATTGACCATGCATTGCTTCTGTGGTATTGCAAAGGCAAAGACAAATGCTTCCAGCCATCCATTGCACTAATGGATTGGTCATCAGCTGGCTGTCTATGTCCCGCATCAATATAGACCAAAGTACAGAGGGTTAGGCTATGCTATTGTGCACCTACCTGATGCATCAGAAGGTGCGAGGCCCTTGCTAAATTCTGTGCACAGACTTTGAGATCTATGCTTTAGACTGTATCTAAACCTGCTCCAACATGGACTGACATTCTGGCCTACTTTCAGCCGATGCGACTTGTCTGTCGCTGAACAGTCGCTTTTTATGTATTCAGCACCTATGTATAATGTTGTAAAAATGCTCTAGAAGCTAAAGTCGCAGAAATGTCACACATATTTGGCCTGCAACTTTCTGTGCGACAAATTCAGACAGGAAAAATCAGTATAAATCCTTAGAAAATTATCCCCCAGTGTCTCCATCTGCTGGCGGTATTGAATAAGCATTGCTGCACTGATGGGGTATGCATTAGACGAAAAAAAAGAAGAAAAAGAAGAATAATACGCCCAGAAAAGAGGCGAAAAGGAGAAAAACGTAAAAAAACGTGAAAAAAAAGTAAGAGGAAGAGAAGGGAAAAAAAGGTGGAAATGGGTTTAAAAGTGATTTCGGCGGAGATATATATATATATATATATATATATATATATATATATATATGCGCACACACACACATAGATATAAACGTATTCTCCGTTGAGATATTGCAGCCGCTGCTGTGTCCAGGCCCAGGAGCCTTAGCACTGTGCTGTGATGTCACTCAATACCACTGACATCACTAGGTGTAAACAACATCTCTCCTTTGCTGTGTATGTGACTATGGAGCTGTTTGGTGATGTCGTCTATTACGGCCTTCATAGAAGCAACAGGAGATTGTTGCATCCATCTTGAACCCTCAGAACTACAGTGCTATGATGTCACTCACTTCCACAGGCCTTGCAGAGTGTAAACAACAACAACCCCCCAGCTTTGTTGTGTATGTAACCAAAGGGATTTGTGATGTCACCTAGAACCTTCACAGCAGCGACAGCTTTATGAGGAGCATCAGCACTGCTCTGCCTGAGCAGAACCATCACCGCCATAGGTTGTCAAATAACCCGGATTTAACCCACACAGGTAAGTCCAATGGGGTGCAGGCATGTCCTCTATGCTTACAGCTTCCCGTGGGTGTTGGTTTGATACCGTTTGGGGACAGCCAAGGAGGCATCTGCAGGCAACAAAGGTAGGTGTGTGCTTGTGTGTGTGTTTCCTATGCAGATCCTAAGCCCAGTGTCACATGCAAGTAGGAGGAGTAAGAAGGGTTCCTGGCAAATCCGGGTTATGGATTGCATTTAAAAAGGCCCCGTGGGAGTGCAATGGGCCCCTGTCTTGCTGCTTAGCAATAATGGTATGGGTTTAGGTTCTGCTGTGTGTACTGGTGGTTGACTGCCCCCCAGCCCAGAGTGTGCATGGAAAATTGTCTGGCAGCCTCCCTGACAGCAAGCAGTGATAGTGCCCATGAAGGGGACCTTGTTGGGCCCGCCCCTTTCACGGTTATCGCTTCTCGGCCTTTTGGCTAAGATCAAGTGTAGTATCTGTTCTTATCAGTTTAATATCTGATACGTCCCCTATCTGGGGACCATATATTAAATGGATTTTTGAGAACGGGGGCCGATTTCGAAGCTTGCTTCCGTCGCCCTATGCATTGACCCGATATGGCAGTATCTTCGGGTACAGTGCACCACCCCCTTACAGGGTTAAAAAGAAAGATTCCTACTTTCATTGCTACCTGCTTGCTGGCTAGCCAGCTAGCCAGCCCTGTGGGCCTTGCTGCTGCTGCAGCCAAAAAACAAAAGGTGGTGCTGCTGCTGCTTCTGCTGCTTCTGCTTGTGTCTGGCCCCTGTTGGAGCGTCCAGGCACAGGACTTCTGCTGCTGCTGACTAAATGGCCTCCTTAATTGGATCATTTGAGTAGCCAGCACACCTGTGCAGGTAGGGCATGACATGATAGGCAGCTGCCTTGATAGCGGGTGGGTGCTGAATGTTCCTAATTGACAACAAAATAAGATTAATGCTTATGAAGAAATATAAAATCTCATCCCTTCCCCAATATCGCGCCACACCCCTACCCCTTAATTCCCTGGTTGAACGTGATGGACATATGTCTTTTTTCGACCGTACTAACTATGTAACTATGTAACATAACATGGGGGGGGGGGGGGGGGGGGTCTCCTGGCTGTTCACACAGGTGTGTCATTGCTGTACATTGACCATGCATTGCTTCTGTGGTATTGCAAAGGCAAAGACAAATGCTTCCAGCCATCCATTGCACTAATGGATTGGTCATCAGCTGGCTGTCTATGTCCCGCATCAATATAGACCAAAGTACAGAGGGTTAGGCTATGCTATTGTGCACCTACCTGATGCATCAGAAGGTGCGAGGCCCTTGCTAAATTCTGTGCACAGACTTTGAGATCTATGCTTTAGACTGTATCTAAACCTGCTCCAACATGGACTGACATTCTGGCCTACTTTCAGCCGATGCGACTTGTCTGTCGCTGAACAGTCGCTTTTTATGTATTCAGCACCTATGTATAATGTTGTAAAAATGCTCTAGAAGCTAAAGTCGCAGAAATGTCACACATATTTGGCCTGCAACTTTCTGTGCGACAAATTCAGACAGGAAAAATCAGTATAAATCCTTAGAAAATTATCCCCCAGTGTCTCCATCTGCTGGCGGTATTGAATAAGCATTGCTGCACTGATGGGGTATGCATTAGACGAAAAAAAAGAAGAAAAAGAAGAATAATACGCCCAGAAAAGAGGCGAAAAGGAGAAAAACGTAAAAAAACGTGAAAAAAAAGTAAGAGGAAGAGAAGGGAAAAAAAGGTGGAAATGGGTTTAAAAGTGATTTCGGCGGAGAAATATATATATATATATATATATATATATATATATATATATGCGCACACACACACATAGATATAAACGTATTCTCCGTTGAGATATTGCAGCCGCTGCTGTGTCCAGGCCCAGGAGCCTTAGCACTGTGCTGTGATGTCACTCAATACCACTGACATCACTAGGTGTAAACAACATCTCTCCTTTGCTGTGTATGTGACTATGGAGCTGTTTGGTGATGTCGTCTATTACGGCCTTCATAGAAGCAACAGGAGATTGTTGCATCCATCTTGAACCCTCAGAACTACAGTGCTATGATGTCACTCACTTCCACAGGCCTTGCAGAGTGTAAACAACAACAACCCAGCTTTGTTGTGTATGTAACCAAAGGGATTTGTGATGTCACCTAGAACCTTCACAGCAGCGACAGCTTTATGAGGAGCATCAGCACTGCTCTGCCTGAGCAGAACCATCACCGCCATAGGTTGTCAAATAACCCGGATTTAACCCACACAGGTAAGTCCAATGGGGTGCAGGCATGTCCTCTATGCTTACAGCTTCCCGTGGGTGTTGGTTTGATACCGTTTGGGGACAGCCAAGGAGGCATCTGCAGGCAACAAAGGTAGGTGTGTGCTTGTGTGTGTGTTTCCTATGCAGATCCTAAGCCCAGTGTCACATGCAAGTAGGAGGAGTAAGAAGGGTTCCTGGCAAATCCGGGTTATGGATTGCATTTAAAAAGGCCCCGTGGGAGTGCAATGGGCCCCTGTCTTGCTGCTTAGCAATAATGGTATGGGTTTAGGTTCTGCTGTGTGTACTGGTGGTTGACTGCCCCCCAGCCCAGAGTGTGCATGGAAAATTGTCTGGCAGCCTCCCTGACAGCAAGCAGTGATAGTGCCCATGAAGGGGACCTTGTTGGGCCCGCCCCTTTCACGGTTATCGCTTCTCGGCCTTTTGGCTAAGATCAAGTGTAGTATCTGTTCTTATCAGTTTAATATCTGATACGTCCCCTATCTGGGGACCATATATTAAATGGATTTTTGAGAACGGGGGCCGATTTCGAAGCTTGCTTCCGTCGCCCTATGCATTGACCCGATATGGCAGTATCTTCGGGTACAGTGCACCACCCCCTTACAGGGTTAAAAAGAAAGATTCCTACTTTCATTGCTACCTGCTTGCTGGCTAGCCAGCTAGCCAGCCCTGTGGGCCTTGCTGCTGCTGCAGCCAAAAAACAAAAGGTGGTGCTGCTGCTGCTTCTGCTGCTTCTGCTTGTGTCTGGCCCCTGTTGGAGCGTCCAGGCACAGGACTTCTGCTGCTGCTGACTAAATGGCCTCCTTAATTGGATCATTTGAGTAGCCAGCACACCTGTGCAGGTAGGGCATGACATGATAGGCAGCTGCCTTGATAGCGGGTGGGTGCTGAATGTTCCTAAATGACAAAATAAGATTAATGCTTATGAAGAAATATAAAATCTCATCCCTTCCCCAATATCGCGCCACACCCCTACCCCTTAATTCCCTGGTTGAACGTGATGGACATATGTCTTTTTTCGACCGTACTAACTATGTAACTATGTAACATAACATGGGGGGGGGGGGGGGGGGGGTCTCCTGGCTGTTCACACAGGTGTGTCATTGCTGTACATTGACCATGCATTGCTTCTGTGGTATTGCAAAGGCAAAGACAAATGCTTCCAGCCATCCATTGCACTAATGGATTGGTCATCAGCTGGCTGTCTATGTCCCGCATCAATATAGACCAAAGTACAGAGGGTTAGGCTATGCTATTGTGCACCTACCTGATGCATCAGAAGGTGCGAGGCCCTTGCTAAATTCTGTGCACAGACTTTGAGATCTATGCTTTAGACTGTATCTAAACCTGCTCCAACATGGACTGACATTCTGGCCTACTTTCAGCCGATGCGACTTGTCTGTCGCTGAACAGTCGCTTTTTATGTATTCAGCACCTATGTATAATGTTGTAAAAATGCTCTAGAAGCTAAAGTCGCAGAAATGTCACACATATTTGGCCTGCAACTTTCTGTGCGACAAATTCAGACAGGAAAAATCAGTATAAATCCTTAGAAAATTATCCCCCAGTGTCTCCATCTGCTGGCGGTATTGAATAAGCATTGCTGCACTGATGGGGTATGCATTAGACGAAAAAAAAGAAGAAAAAGAAGAATAATACGCCCAGAAAAGAGGCGAAAAGGAGAAAAACGTAAAAAAACGTGAAAAAAAAGTAAGAGGAAGAGAAGGGAAAAAAAGGTGGAAATGGGTTTAAAAGTGATTTCGGCGGAGAAATATATATATATATATATATATATATATATATATATATATATATATGCGCACACACACACATAGATATAAACGTATTCTCCGTTGAGATATTGCAGCCGCTGCTGTGTCCAGGCCCAGGAGCCTTAGCACTGTGCTGTGATGTCACTCAATACCACTGACATCACTAGGTGTAAACAACATCTCTCCTTTGCTGTGTATGTGACTATGGAGCTGTTTGGTGATGTCGTCTATTACGGCCTTCATAGAAGCAACAGGAGATTGTTGCATCCATCTTGAACCCTCAGAACTACAGTGCTATGATGTCACTCACTTCCACAGGCCTTGCAGAGTGTAAACAACAACAACCCAGCTTTGTTGTGTATGTAACCAAAGGGATTTGTGATGTCACCTAGAACCTTCACAGCAGCGACAGCTTTATGAGGAGCATCAGCACTGCTCTGCCTGAGCAGAACCATCACCGCCATAGGTTGTCAAATAACCCGGATTTAACCCACACAGGTAAGTCCAATGGGGTGCAGGCATGTCCTCTATGCTTACAGCTTCCCGTGGGTGTTGGTTTGATACCGTTTGGGGACAGCCAAGGAGGCATCTGCAGGCAACAAAGGTAGGTGTGTGCTTGTGTGTGTGTTTCCTATGCAGATCCTAAGCCCAGTGTCACATGCAAGTAGGAGGAGTAAGAAGGGTTCCTGGCAAATCCGGGTTATGGATTGCATTTAAAAAGGCCCCGTGGGAGTGCAATGGGCCCCTGTCTTGCTGCTTAGCAATAATGGTATGGGTTTAGGTTCTGCTGTGTGTACTGGTGGTTGACTGCCCCCCAGCCCAGAGTGTGCATGGAAAATTGTCTGGCAGCCTCCCTGACAGCAAGCAGTGATAGTGCCCATGAAGGGGACCTTGTTGGGCCCGCCCCTTTCACGGTTATCGCTTCTCGGCCTTTTGGCTAAGATCAAGTGTAGTATCTGTTCTTATCAGTTTAATATCTGATACGTCCCCTATCTGGGGACCATATATTAAATGGATTTTTGAGAACGGGGGCCGATTTCGAAGCTTGCTTCCGTCGCCCTATGCATTGACCCGATATGGCAGTATCTTCGGGTACAGTGCACCACCCCCTTACAGGGTTAAAAAGAAAGATTCCTACTTTCATTGCTACCTGCTTGCTGGCTAGCCAGCTAGCCAGCCCTGTGGGCCTTGCTGCTGCTGCAGCCAAAAAACAAAAGGTGGTGCTGCTGCTGCTTCTGCTGCTTCTGCTTGTGTCTGGCCCCTGTTGGAGCGTCCAGGCACAGGACTTCTGCTGCTGCTGACTAAATGGCCTCCTTAATTGGATCATTTGAGTAGCAAGCACACCTGTGCAGGTAGGGCATGACATGATAGGCAGCTGCCTTGATAGCGGGTGGGTGCTGAATGTTCCTAATTGACAAAATAAGATTAATGCTTATGAAGAAATATAAAATCTCATCCCTTCCCCAATATCGCGCCACACCCCTACCCCTTAATTCCCTGGTTGAACGTGATGGACATATGTCTTTTTTCGACCGTACTAACTATGTAACTATGTAACATAACATGGGGGGGGGGGGGGGGGGTCTCCTGGCTGTTCACACAGGTGTGTCATTGCTGTACATTGACCATGCATTGCTTCTGTGGTATTGCAAAGGCAAAGACAAATGCTTCCAGCCATCCATTGCACTAATGGATTGGTCATCAGCTGGCTGTCTATGTCCCGCATCAATATAGACCAAAGTACAGAGGGTTAGGCTATGCTATTGTGCACCTACCTGATGCATCAGAAGGTGCGAGGCCCTTGCTAAATTCTGTGCACAGACTTTGAGATCTATGCTTTAGACTGTATCTAAACCTGCTCCAACATGGACTGACATTCTGGCCTACTTTCAGCCGATGCGACTTGTCTGTCGCTGAACAGTCGCTTTTTATGTATTCAGCACCTATGTATAATGTTGTAAAAATGCTCTAGAAGCTAAAGTCGCAGAAATGTCACACATATTTGGCCTGCAACTTTCTGTGCGACAAATTCAGACAGGAAAAATCAGTATAAATCCTTAGAAAATTATCCCCCAGTGTCTCCATCTGCTGGCGGTATTGAATAAGCATTGCTGCACTGATGGGGTATGCATTAGACGAAAAAAAAGAAGAAAAAGAAGAATAATACGCCCAGAAAAGAGGCGAAAAGGAGAAAAACGTAAAAAAACGTGAAAAAAAAGTAAGAGGAAGAGAAGGGAAAAAAAGGTGGAAATGGGTTTAAAAGTGATTTCGGCGGAGAAATATATATATATATATATATATATATATATATATATATATATATATGCGCACACACACACATAGATATAAACGTATTCTCCGTTGAGATATTGCAGCCGCTGCTGTGTCCAGGCCCAGGAGCCTTAGCACTGTGCTGTGATGTCACTCAATACCACTGACATCACTAGGTGTAAACAACATCTCTCCTTTGCTGTGTATGTGACTATGGAGCTGTTTGGTGATGTCGTCTATTACGGCCTTCATAGAAGCAACAGGAGATTGTTGCATCCATCTTGAACCCTCAGAACTACAGTGCTATGATGTCACTCACTTCCACAGGCCTTGCAGAGTGTAAACAACAACAACCCAGCTTTGTTGTGTATGTAACCAAAGGGATTTGTGATGTCACCTAGAACCTTCACAGCAGCGACAGCTTTATGAGGAGCATCAGCACTGCTCTGCCTGAGCAGAACCATCACCGCCATAGGTTGTCAAATAACCCGGATTTAACCCACACAGGTAAGTCCAATGGGGTGCAGGCATGTCCTCTATGCTTACAGCTTCCCGTGGGTGTTGGTTTGATACCGTTTGGGGACAGCCAAGGAGGCATCTGCAGGCAACAAAGGTAGGTGTGTGCTTGTGTGTGTGTTTCCTATGCAGATCCTAAGCCCAGTGTCACATGCAAGTAGGAGGAGTAAGAAGGGTTCCTGGCAAATCCGGGTTATGGATTGCATTTAAAAAGGCCCCGTGGGAGTGCAATGGGCCCCTGTCTTGCTGCTTAGCAATAATGGTATGGGTTTAGGTTCTGCTGTGTGTACTGGTGGTTGACTGCCCCCCAGCCCAGAGTGTGCATGGAAAATTGTCTGGCAGCCTCCCTGACAGCAAGCAGTGATAGTGCCCATGAAGGGGACCTTGTTGGGCCCGCCCCTTTCACGGTTATCGCTTCTCGGCCTTTTGGCTAAGATCAAGTGTAGTATCTGTTCTTATCAGTTTAATATCTGATACGTCCCCTATCTGGGGACCATATATTAAATGGATTTTTGAGAACGGGGGCCGATTTCGAAGCTTGCTTCCGTCGCCCTATGCATTGACCCGATATGGCAGTATCTTCGGGTACAGTGCACCACCCCCTTACAGGGTTAAAAAGAAAGATTCCTACTTTCATTGCTACCTGCTTGCTGGCTAGCCAGCTAGCCAGCCCTGTGGGCCTTGCTGCTGCTGCAGCCAAAAAACAAAAGGTGGTGCTGCTGCTGCTTCTGCTTGTGTCTGGCCCCTGTTGGAGCGTCCAGGCACAGGACTTCTGCTGCTGCTGACTAAATGGCCTCCTTAATTGGATCATTTGAGTAGCCAGCACACCTGTGCAGGTAGGGCATGACATGATAGGCAGCTGCCTTGATAGCGGGTGGGTGCTGAATGTTCCTAATTGACAAAATAAGATTAATGCTTATGAAGAAATATAAAATCTCATCCCTTCCCCAATATCGCGCCACACCCCTACCCCTTAATTCCCTGGTTGAACGTGATGGACATATGTCTTTTTTCGACCGTACTAACTATGTAACTATGTAACATAACATGGGGGGGGGGGGGGGGTCTCCTGGCTGTTCACACAGGTGTGTCATTGCTGTACATTGACCATGCATTGCTTCTGTGGTATTGCAAAGGCAAAGACAAATGCTTCCAGCCATCCATTGCACTAATGGATTGGTCATCAGCTGGCTGTCTATGTCCCGCATCAATATAGACCAAAGTACAGAGGGTTAGGCTATGCTATTGTGCACCTACCTGATGCATCAGAAGGTGCGAGGCCCTTGCTAAATTCTGTGCACAGACTTTGAGATCTATGCTTTAGACTGTATCTAAACCTGCTCCAACATGGACTGACATTCTGGCCTACTTTCAGCCGATGCGACTTGTCTGTCGCTGAACAGTCGCTTTTTATGTATTCAGCACCTATGTATAATGTTGTAAAAATGCTCTAGAAGCTAAAGTCGCAGAAATGTCACACATATTTGGCCTGCAACTTTCTGTGCGACAAATTCAGACAGGAAAAATCAGTATAAATCCTTAGAAAATTATCCCCCAGTGTCTCCATCTGCTGGCGGTATTGAATAAGCATTGCTGCACTGATGGGGTATGCATTAGACGAAAAAAAAGAAGAAAAAGAAGAATAATACGCCCAGAAAAGAGGCGAAAAGGAGAAAAACGTAAAAAAACGTGAAAAAAAAGTAAGAGGAAGAGAAGGGAAAAAAAGGTGGAAATGGGTTTAAAAGTGATTTCGGCGGAGAATATATATATATATATATATATATATATATATATATATATATATATGCGCACACACACACATAGATATAAACGTATTCTCCGTTGAGATATTGCAGCCGCTGCTGTGTCCAGGCCCAGGAGCCTTAGCACTGTGCTGTGATGTCACTCAATACCACTGACATCACTAGGTGTAAACAACATCTCTCCTTTGCTGTGTATGTGACTATGGAGCTGTTTGGTGATGTCGTCTATTACGGCCTTCATAGAAGCAACAGGAGATTGTTGCATCCATCTTGAACCCTCAGAACTACAGTGCTATGATGTCACTCACTTCCACAGGCCTTGCAGAGTGTAAACAACAACAACCCAGCTTTGTTGTGTATGTAACCAAAGGGATTTGTGATGTCACCTAGAACCTTCACAGCAGCGACAGCTTTATGAGGAGCATCAGCACTGCTCTGCCTGAGCAGAACCATCACCGCCATAGGTTGTCAAATAACCCGGATTTAACCCACACAGGTAAGTCCAATGGGGTGCAGGCATGTCCTCTATGCTTACAGCTTCCCGTGGGTGTTGGTTTGATACCGTTTGGGGACAGCCAAGGAGGCATCTGCAGGCAACAAAGGTAGGTGTGTGCTTGTGTGTGTGTTTCCTATGCAGATCCTAAGCCCAGTGTCACATGCAAGTAGGAGGAGTAAGAAGGGTTCCTGGCAAATCCGGGTTATGGATTGCATTTAAAAAGGCCCCGTGGGAGTGCAATGGGCCCCTGTCTTGCTGCTTAGCAATAATGGTATGGGTTTAGGTTCTGCTGTGTGTACTGGTGGTTGACTGCCCCCCAGCCCAGAGTGTGCATGGAAAATTGTCTGGCAGCCTCCCTGACAGCAAGCAGTGATAGTGCCCATGAAGGGGACCTTGTTGGGCCCGCCCCTTTCACGGTTATCGCTTCTCGGCCTTTTGGCTAAGATCAAGTGTAGTATCTGTTCTTATCAGTTTAATATCTGATACGTCCCCTATCTGGGGACCATATATTAAATGGATTTTTGAGAACGGGGGCCGATTTCGAAGCTTGCTTCCGTCGCCCTATGCATTGACCCGATATGGCAGTATCTTCGGGTACAGTGCACCACCCCCTTACAGGGTTAAAAAGAAAGATTCCTACTTTCATTGCTACCTGCTTGCTGGCTAGCCAGCTAGCCAGCCCTGTGGGCCTTGCTGCTGCTGCAGCCAAAAAACAAAAGGTGGTGCTGCTGCTGCTTCTGCTGCTTCTGCTTGTGTCTGGCCCCTGTTGGAGCGTCCAGGCACAGGACTTCTGCTGCTGCTGACTAAATGGCCTCCTTAATTGGATCATTTGAGTAGCCAGCACACCTGTGCAGGTAGGGCATGACATGATAGGCAGCTGCCTTGATAGCGGGTGGGTGCTGAATGTTCCTAATTGACAAAATAAGATTAATGCTTATGAAGAAATATAAAATCTCATCCCTTCCCCAATATCGCGCCACACCCCTACCCCTTAATTCCCTGGTTGAACGTGATGGACATATGTCTTTTTTCGACCGTACTAACTATGTAACTATGTAACATAACATGGGGGGGGGGGGGGTCTCCTGGCTGTTCACACAGGTGTGTCATTGCTGTACATTGACCATGCATTGCTTCTGTGGTATTGCAAAGGCAAAGACAAATGCTTCCAGCCATCCATTGCACTAATGGATTGGTCATCAGCTGGCTGTCTATGTCCCGCATCAATATAGACCAAAGTACAGAGGGTTAGGCTATGCTATTGTGCACCTACCTGATGCATCAGAAGGTGCGAGGCCCTTGCTAAATTCTGTGCACAGACTTTGAGATCTATGCTTTAGACTGTATCTAAACCTGCTCCAACATGGACTGACATTCTGGCCTACTTTCAGCCGATGCGACTTGTCTGTCGCTGAACAGTCGCTTTTTATGTATTCAGCACCTATGTATAATGTTGTAAAAATGCTCTAGAAGCTAAAGTCGCAGAAATGTCACACATATTTGGCCTGCAACTTTCTGTGCGACAAATTCAGACAGGAAAAATCAGTATAAATCCTTAGAAAATTATCCCCCAGTGTCTCCATCTGCTGGCGGTATTGAATAAGCATTGCTGCACTGAGTGGGTATGCATTAGACGAAAAAAAAGAAGAAAAAGAAGAATAATACGCCCAGAAAAGAGGCGAAAAGGAGAAAAACGTAAAAAAACGTGAAAAAAAAGTAAGAGGAAGAGAAGGGAAAAAAAGGTGGAAATGGGTTTAAAAGTGATTTCGGCGGAGAAATATATATATATATATATATATATATATATATATATATATATATATGCGCACACACACACATAGATATAAACGTATTCTCCGTTGAGATATTGCAGCCGCTGCTGTGTCCAGGCCCAGGAGCCTTAGCACTGTGCTGTGATGTCACTCAATACCACTGACATCACTAGGTGTAAACAACATCTCTCCTTTGCTGTGTATGTGACTATGGAGCTGTTTGGTGATGTCGTCTATTACGGCCTTCATAGAAGCAACAGGAGATTGTTGCATCCATCTTGAACCCTCAGAACTACAGTGCTATGATGATGTCACTCACTTCCACAGGCCTTGCAGAGTGTAAACAACAACAACCCAGCTTTGTTGTGTATGTAACCAAAGGGATTTGTGATGTCACCTAGAACCTTCACAGCAGCGACAGCTTTATGAGGAGCATCAGCACTGCTCTGCCTGAGCAGAACCATCACCGCCATAGGTTGTCAAATAACCCGGATTTAACCCACACAGGTAAGTCCAATGGGGTGCAGGCATGTCCTCTATGCTTACAGCTTCCCGTGGGTGTTGGTTTGATACCGTTTGGGGACAGCCAAGGAGGCATCTGCAGGCAACAAAGGTAGGTGTGTGCTTGTGTGTGTGTTTCCTATGCAGATCCTAAGCCCAGTGTCACATGGAGGAGTAAGAAGGGTTCCTGGCAAATCCGGGTTATGGATTGCATTTAAAAAGGCCCCGTGGGAGTGCAATAGGCCCCTGTCTTGCTGCTTAGCAATAATGGTATGGGTTTAGGTTCTGCTGTGTGTACTGGTGGTTGACTGCCCCCCAGCCCAGAGTGTGCATGGAAAATTGTCTGGCAGCCTCCCTGACAGCAAGCAGTGATAGTGCCCATGAAGGGGACCTTGTTGGGCCCGCCCCTTTCACGGTTATCGCTTCTCGGCCTTTTGGCTAAGATCAAGTGTAGTATCTGTTCTTATCAGTTTAATATCTGATACGTCCCCTATCTGGGGACCATATATTAAATGGATTTTTGAGAACGGGGGCCGATTTCGAAGCTTGCTTCCGTCGCCCTATGCATTGACCCGATATGGCAGTATCTTCGGGTACAGTGCACCACCCCCTTACAGGGTTAAAAAGAAAGATTCTTACTTTCATTGCTACCTGCTTGCTGGCTAGCCAGCTAGCTAGCCCTGTGGGCCTTGCTGCTGCTGCAGCCAAAAAACAAAAGGTGGTGCTGCTGCTGCTTCTGCTGCTTCTGCTTGTGTCTGGCCCCTGTTGGAGCGTCCAGGCACAGGACTTCTGCTGCTGCTGACTAAATGGCCTCCTTAATTGGATCATTTGAGTAGCCAGCACACCTGTGCAGGTAGGGCATGACATGATAGGCAGCTGCCTTGATAGCGGGTGGGTGCTGAATGTTCCTAATTGACAAAATAAGATTAATGCTTATGAAGAAATATAAAATCTCATCCCTTCCCCAATATCGCGCCACACCCCTACCCCTTAATTCCCTGGTTGAACGTGATGGACATATGTCTTTTTTCGACCGTACTAACTATGTAACTATGTAACATAACATGGGGGGGGGTCTCCTGGCTGTTCACACAGGTGTGTCATTGCTGTACATTGACCATGCATTGCTTCTGTGGTATTGCAAAGGCAAAGACAAATGCTTCCAGCCATCCATTGCACTAATGGATTGGTCATCAGCTGGCTGTCTATGTCCCGCATCAATATAGACCAAAGTACAGAGGGTTAGGCTATGCTATTGTGCACCTACCTGATGCATCAGAAGGTGCGAGGCCCTTGCTAAATTCTGTGCACAGACTTTGAGATCTATGCTTTAGACTGTATCTAAACCTGCTCCAACATGGACTGACATTCTGGCCTACTTTCAGCCGATGCGACTTGTCTGTCGCTGAACAGTCGCTTTTTATGTATTCAGCACCTATGTATAATGTTGTAAAAATGCTCTAGAAGCTAAAGTCGCAGAAATGTCACACATATTTGGCCTGCAACTTTCTGTGCGACAAATTCAGACAGGAAAAATCAGTATAAATCCTTAGAAAATTATCCCCCAGTGTCTCCATCTGCTGGCGGTATTGAATAAGCATTGCTGCACTGATGGGGTATGCATTAGACGAAAAAAAAGAAGAAAAAGAAGAATAATACGCCCAGAAAAGAGGCGAAAAGGAGAAAAACGTAAAAAAACGTGAAAAAAAAGTAAGAGGAAGAGAAGGGAAAAAAAGGTGGAAATGGGTTTAAAAGTGATTTCGGCGGAGAAATATATATATATATATATATATATATATATATATATATATATATATATATATATATATATGCGCACACACACACATAGATATAAACGTATTCTCCGTTGAGATATTGCAGCCGCTGCTGTGTCCAGGCCCAGGAGCCTTAGCACTGTGCTGTGATGTCACTCAATACCACTGACATCACTAGGTGTAAACAACATCTCTCCTTTGCTGTGTATGTGACTATGGAGCTGTTTGGTGATGTCGTCTATTACGGCCTTCATAGAAGCAACAGGAGATTGTTGCATCCATCTTGAACCCTCAGAACTACAGTGCTATGATGTCACTCACTTCCACAGGCCTTGCAGAGTGTAAACAACAACAACCCAGCTTTGTTGTGTATGTAACCAAAGGGATTTGTGATGTCACCTAGAACCTTCACAGCAGCGACAGCTTTATGAGGAGCATCAGCACTGCTCTGCCTGAGCAGAACCATCACCGCCATAGGTTGTCAAATAACCCGGATTTAACCCACACAGGTAAGTCCAATGGGGTGCAGGCATGTCCTCTATGCTTACAGCTTCCCGTGGGTGTTGGTTTGATACCGTTTGGGGACAGCCAAGGAGGCATCTGCAGGCAACAAAGGTAGGTGTGTGCTTGTGTGTGTGTTTCCTATGCAGATCCTAAGCCCAGTGTCACATGCAAGTAGGAGGAGTAAGAAGGGTTCCTGGCAAATCCGGGTTATGGATTGCATTTAAAAAGGCCCCGTGGGAGTGCAATGGGCCCCTGTCTTGCTGCTTAGCAATAATGGTATGGGTTTAGGTTCTGCTGTGTGTACTGGTGGTTGACTGCCCCCCAGCCCAGAGTGTGCATGGAAAATTGTCTGGCAGCCTCCCTGACAGCAAGCAGTGATAGTGCCCATGAAGGGGACCTTGTTGGGCCCGCCCCTTTCACGGTTATCGCTTCTCGGCCTTTTGGCTAAGATCAAGTGTAGTATCTGTTCTTATCAGTTTAATATCTGATACGTCCCCTATCTGGGGACCATATATTAAATGGATTTTTGAGAACGGGGGCCGATTTCGAAGCTTGCTTCCGTCGCCCTATGCATTGACCCGATATGGCAGTATCTTCGGGTACAGTGCACCACCCCCCCTTACAGGGTTAAAAAGAAAGATTCCTACTTTCATTGCTACCTACCTGCTTGCTGGCTAGCCAGCTAGCCAGCCCTGTGGGCCTTGCTGCTGCTGCAGCCAAAAAACAAAAGGTGGTGCTGCTGCTGCTTCTGCTGCTTCTGCTTGTGTCTGGCCCCTGTTGGAGCGTCCAGGCACAGGACTTCTGCTGCTGCTGACTAAATGGCCTCCTTAATTGGATCATTTGAGTAGCCAGCACACCTGTGCAGGTAGGGCATGACATGATAGGCAGCTGCCTTGATAGCGGGTGGGTGCTGAATGTTCCTAATTGACAAAATAAGATTAATGCTTATGAAGAAATATAAAATCTCATCCCTTCCCCAATATCGCGCCACACCCCTACCCCTTAATTCCCTGGTTGAACGTGATGGACATATGTCTTTTTTCGACCGTACTAACTATGTAACTATGTAACATAACATGGTGGGGGGGGGGGGGGGGGGGGGGTCTCCTGGCTGTTCACACAGGTGTGTCATTGCTGTACATTGACCATGCATTGCTTCTGTGGTATTGCAAAGGCAAAGACAAATGCTTCCAGCCATCCATTGCACTAATGGATTGGTCATCAGCTGGCTGTCTATGTCCCGCATCAATATAGACCAAAGTACAGAGGGTTAGGCTATGCTATTGTGCACCTACCTGATGCATCAGAAGGTGCGAGGCCCTTGCTAAATTCTGTGCACAGACTTTGAGATCTATGCTTTAGACTGTATCTAAACCTGCTCCAACATGGACTGACATTCTGGCCTACTTTCAGCCGATGCGACTTGTCTGTCGCTGAACAGTCGCTTTTTATGTATTCAGCACCTATGTATAATGTTGTAAAAATGCTCTAGAAGCTAAAGTCGCAGAAATGTCACACATATTTGGCCTGCAACTTTCTGTGCGACAAATTCAGACAGGAAAAATCAGTATAAATCCTTAGAAAATTATCCCCCAGTGTCTCCATCTGCTGGCGGTATTGAATAAGCATTGCTGCACCTGATGGGGGTATGCATTAGACGAAAAAAAAGAAGAAAAAGAAGAATAATACGCCCAGAAAAGAGGCGAAAAGGAGAAAAAACGTAAAAAAACGTGAAAAAAAAGTAAGAGGAAGAGAAGGGAAAAAAAGGTGGAAATGGGTTTAAAAGTGATTTCGGGCGGAGAAATATATATATATATATATATATATATATATATATATATATATATGCGCACACACACACATAGATATAAACGTATTCTCCGTTGAGATATTGCAGCCGCTGCTGTGTCCAGGCCCAGGAGCCTTAGCACTGTGCTGTGATGTCACTCAATACCACTGACATCACTAGGTGTAAACAACATCTCTCCTTTGCTGTGTATGTGACTATGGAGCTGTTTGGTGATGTCGTCTATTACGGCCTTCATAGAAGCAACAGGAGATTGTTGCATCCATCTTGAACCCTCAGAACTACAGTGCTATGATGTCACTCACTTCCACAGGCCTTGCAGAGTGTAAACAACAACAACCCAGCTTTGTTGTGTATGTAACCAAAGGGATTTGTGATGTCACCTAGAACCTTCACAGCAGCGACAGCTTTATGAGGAGCATCAGCACTGCTCTGCCTGAGCAGAACCATCACCGCCATAGGTTGTCAAATAACCCGGATTTAACCCACACAGGTAAGTCCAATGGGGTGCAGGCATGTCCTCTATGCTTACAGCTTCCCGTGGGTGTTGGTTTGATACCGTTTGGGGACAGCCAAGGAGGCATCTGCAGGCAACAAAGGTAGGTGTGTGCTTGTGTGTGTGTTTCCTATGCAGATCCTAAGCCCAGTGTCACATGCAAGTAGGAGGAGTAAGAAGGGTTCCTGGCAAATCCGGGTTATGGATTGCATTTAAAAAGGCCCCGTGGGAGTGCAATGGGCCCCTGTCTTGCTGCTTAGCAATAATGGTATGGGTTTAGGTTCTGCTGTGTGTACTGGTGGTTGACTGCCCCCCAGCCCAGAGTGTGCATGGAAAATTGTCTGGCAGCCTCCCTGACAGCAAGCAGTGATAGTGCCCATGAAGGGGACCTTGTTGGGCCCGCCCCTTTCACGGTTATCGCTTCTCGGCCTTTTGGCTAAGATCAAGTGTAGTATCTGTTCTTATCAGTTTTCATGCTGGTGGGGATGGGTGCTGCATGGAGGATGCAGGTGTACCAGGGCTTTCCGGGGCTGGTTCTGAGGAATCAGCTCGACGGCTGCCCCGATGTGACCTGTTCCCTTCGGGTCTCGCCATGAGGCTGAGAGGGTCTAGAGCCGAGGTACTTTTGTGCCTCGGGGAGTGGTGACCCCGAGGTGCCGAAACTCACTGGGAGAATAGACTCACTGAGTTGAAGCACGGGCACCATAATCTCTTCACCTTGTGGCACTCACCTCTTGATTCCCGGCCTTCTGGCTAGGATCAGAGAAATTTTTATAGATCCGGCCGGATGTCCGGCAGTATATCTGCACACATTCACTTATTTATTTATTTTTTGTCTCACTGTGTCACTTTTTGCGTGTTGTGTGTTCACAGGATTTGTCAGGATGCGGTAGCCCTTCTGGGTGTCCCTCCTGGCGGTCTAGGGGAGGTGTGTGTGGCCATTAGGTTCCGCACCTCCCTGCAAACACCCCGGGTACTCCTGCTTTGGCAGGGTACCTACCGTAATCGGCTCTGCGGGCAGATACCTTGGCTAACGCCAAGGGGGATGCCGGGAGCATTTGTGGTCCCCTAGTAGCTTCGGCGAAAAGGGACATCGAACCTGGAACCTCGCAGGTACCTTTTGGTCCGGAGGCGAAGGGTAAGGTTTGTTGGGGGGCCTCTCTCCTATCGGAGAAGGGCTTGCGATAGACCGCATCCTTTGTGCACGTTTTTTTTAGTGTAACACGTTTGCACTTTTTCTTGCACTTTGGGTGAATCGGGCTTTAGATAAAAAAAAAAAAAAAAAATCTGTTCTTATCAGTTTAATATCTGATACGTCCCCTATCTGGGGACCATATATTAAATGGATTTTTGAGAACGGGGGCCGATTTCGAAGCTTGCTTCCGTCGCCCTATGCATTGACCCGATATGGCAGTATCTTCGGGTACAGTGCACCACCCCCTTACAGGGTTAAAAAGAAAGATTCCTACTTTCATTGCTACCTGCTTGCTGGCTAGCCAGCTAGCCAGCCCTGTGGGCCTTGCTGCTGCTGCAGCCAAAAAACAAAAGGTGGTGCTGCTGCTGCTTCTGCTGCTTCTGCTTGTGTCTGGCCCCTGTTGGAGCGTCCAGGCACAGGACTTCTGCTGCTGCTGACTAAATGGCCTCCTTAATTGGATCATTTGAGTAGCCAGCACACCTGTGCAGGTAGGGCATGACATGATAGGCAGCTGCCTTGATAGCGGGTGGGTGCTGAATGTTCCTAATTGACAAAATAAGATTAATGCTTATGAAGAAATATAAAATCTCATCCCTTCCCCAATATCGCGCCACACCCCTACCCCTTAATTCCCTGGTTGAACGTGATGGACATATGTCTTTTTTCGACCGTACTAACTATGTAACTATGTAACATAACATGGGGGGGGGGGGGGGGTCTCCTGGCTGTTCACACAGGTGTGTCATTGCTGTACATTGACCATGCATTGCTTCTGTGGTATTGCAAAGGCAAAGACAAATGCTTCCAGCCATCCATTGCACTAATGGATTGGTCATCAGCTGGCTGTCTATGTCCCGCATCAATATAGACCAAAGTACAGAGGGTTAGGCTATGCTATTGTGCACCTACCTGATGCATCAGAAGGTGCGAGGCCCTTGCTAAATTCTGTGCACAGACTTTGAGATCTATGCTTTAGACTGTATCTAAACCTGCTCCAACATGGACTGACATTCTGGCCTACTTTCAGCCGATGCGACTTGTCTGTCGCTGAACAGTCGCTTTTTATGTATTCAGCACCTATGTATAATGTTGTAAAAATGCTCTAGAAGCTAAAGTCGCAGAAATGTCACACATATTTGGCCTGCAACTTTCTGTGCGACAAATTCAGACAGGAAAAATCAGTATAAATCCTTAGAAAATTATCCCCCAGTGTCTCCATCTGCTGGCGGTATTGAATAAGCATTGCTGCACTGATGGGGTATGCATTAGACGAAAAAAAAGAAGAAAAAGAAGAATAATACGCCCAGAAAAGAGGCGAAAAGGAGAAAAACGTAAAAAAACGTGAAAAAAAAGTAAGAGGAAGAGAAGGGAAAAAAAGGTGGAAATGGGTTTAAAAGTGATTTCGGCGGAGAAATATATATATATATATATATATATATATATATATATATATATATATATATGCGCACACACACACATAGATATAAACGTATTCTCCGTTGAGATATTGCAGCCGCTGCTGTGTCCAGGCCCAGGAGCCTTAGCACTGTGCTGTGATGTCACTCAATACCACTGACATCACTAGGTGTAAACAACATCTCTCCTTTGCTGTGTATGTGACTATGGAGCTGTTTGGTGATGTCGTCTATTACGGCCTTCATAGAAGCAACAGGAGATTGTTGCATCCATCTTGAACCCTCAGAACTACAGTGCTATGATGTCACTCACTTCCACAGGCCTTGCAGAGTGTAAACAACAACAACCCAGCTTTGTTGTGTATGTAACCAAAGGGATTTGTGATGTCACCTAGAACCTTCACAGCAGCGACAGCTTTATGAGGAGCATCAGCACTGCTCTGCCTGAGCAGAACCATCACCGCCATAGGTTGTCAAATAACCCGGATTTAACCCACACAGGTAAGTCCAATGGGGTGCAGGCATGTCCTCTATGCTTACAGCTTCCCGTGGGTGTTGGTTTGATACCGTTTGGGGACAGCCAAGGAGGCATCTGCAGGCAACAAAGGTAGGTGTGTGCTTGTGTGTGTGTTTCCTATGCAGATCCTAAGCCCAGTGTCACATGCAAGTAGGAGGAGTAAGAAGGGTTCCTGGCAAATCCGGGTTATGGATTGCATTTAAAAAGGCCCCGTGGGAGTGCAATGGGCCCCTGTCTTGCTGCTTAGCAATAATGGTATGGGTTTAGGTTCTGCTGTGTGTACTGGTGGTTGACTGCCCCCCAGCCCAGAGTGTGCATGGAAAATTGTCTGGCAGCCTCCCTGACAGCAAGCAGTGATAGTGCCCATGAAGGGGACCTTGTTGGGCCCGCCCCTTTCACGGTTATCGCTTCTCGGCCTTTTGGCTAAGATCAAGTGTAGTATCTGTTCTTATCAGTTTAATATCTGATACGTCCCCTATCTGGGGACCATATATTAAATGGATTTTTGAGAACGGGGGCCGATTTCGAAGCTTGCTTCCGTCGCCCTATGCATTGACCCGATATGGCAGTATCTTCGGGTACAGTGCACCACCCCCTTACAGGGTTAAAAAGAAAGATTCCTACTTTCATTGCTACCTGCTTGCTGGCTAGCCAGCTAGCCAGCCCTGTGGGCCTTGCTGCTGCTGCAGCCAAAAAACAAAAGGTGGTGCTGCTGCTGCTTCTGCTGCTTCTGCTTGTGTCTGGCCCCTGTTGGAGCGTCCAGGCACAGGACTTCTGCTGCTGCTGACTAAATGGCCTCCTTAATTGGATCATTTGAGTAGCCAGCACACCTGTGCAGGTAGGGCATGACATGATAGGCAGCTGCCTTGATAGCGGGTGGGTGCTGAATGTTCCTAATTGACAAAATAAGATTAATGCTTATGAAGAAATATAAAATCTCATCCCTTCCCCAATATCGCGCCACACCCCTACCCCTTAATTCCCTGGTTGAACGTGATGGACATATGTCTTTTTTCGACCGTACTAACTATGTAACTATGTAACATAACATGGGGGGGGGGGGGGGGGGGTCTCCTGGCTGTTCACACAGGTGTGTCATTGCTGTACATTGACCATGCATTGCTTCTGTGGTATTGCAAAGGCAAAGACAAATGCTTCCAGCCATCCATTGCACTAATGGATTGGTCATCAGCTGGCTGTCTATGTCCCGCATCAATATAGACCAAAGTACAGAGGGTTAGGCTATGCTATTGTGCACCTACCTGATGCATCAGAAGGTGCGAGGCCCTTGCTAAATTCTGTGCACAGACTTTGAGATCTATGCTTTAGACTGTATCTAAACCTGCTCCAACATGGACTGACATTCTGGCCTACTTTCAGCCGATGCGACTTGTCTGTCGCTGAACAGTCGCTTTTTATGTATTCAGCACCTATGTATAATGTTGTAAAAATGCTCTAGAAGCTAAAGTCGCAGAAATGTCACACATATTTGGCCTGCAACTTTCTGTGCGACAAATTCAGACAGGAAAAATCAGTATAAATCCTTAGAAAATTATCCCCCAGTGTCTCCATCTGCTGGCGGTATTGAATAAGCATTGCTGCACTGATGGGGTATGCATTAGACGAAAAAAAAGAAGAAAAAGAAGAATAATACGCCCAGAAAAGAGGCGAAAAGGAGAAAAACGTAAAAAAACGTGAAAAAAAAGTAAGAGGAAGAGAAGGGAAAAAAAGGTGGAAATGGGTTTAAAAGTGATTTCGGCGGAGAAATATATATATATATATATATATATATATATATATATATATATATATGCGCACACACACACATAGATATAAACGTATTCTCCGTTGAGATATTGCAGCCGCTGCTGTGTCCAGGCCCAGGAGCCTTAGCACTGTGCTGTGATGTCACTCAATACCACTGACATCACTAGGTGTAAACAACATCTCTCCTTTGCTGTGTATGTGACTATGGAGCTGTTTGGTGATGTCGTCTATTACGGCCTTCATAGAAGCAACAGGAGATTGTTGCATCCATCTTGAACCCTCAGAACTACAGTGCTATGATGTCACTCACTTCCACAGGCCTTGCAGAGTGTAAACAACAACAACCCAGCTTTGTTGTGTATGTAACCAAAGGGATTTGTGATGTCACCTAGAACCTTCACAGCAGCGACAGCTTTATGAGGAGCATCAGCACTGCTCTGCCTGAGCAGAACCATCACCGCCATAGGTTGTCAAATAACCCGGATTTAACCCACACAGGTAAGTCCAATGGGGTGCAGGCATGTCCTCTATGCTTACAGCTTCCCGTGGGTGTTGGTTTGATACCGTTTGGGGACAGCCAAGGAGGCATCTGCAGGCAACAAAGGTAGGTGTGTGCTTGTGTGTGTGTTTCCTATGCAGATCCTAAGCCCAGTGTCACATGCAAGTAGGAGGAGTAAGAAGGGTTCCTGGCAAATCCGGGTTATGGATTGCATTTAAAAAGGCCCCGTGGGAGTGCAATGGGCCCCTGTCTTGCTGCTTAGCAATAATGGTATGGGTTTAGGTTCTGCTGTGTGTACTGGTGGTTGACTGCCCCCCAGCCCAGAGTGTGCATGGAAAATTGTCTGGCAGCCTCCCTGACAGCAAGCAGTGATAGTGCCCATGAAGGGGACCTTGTTGGGCCCGCCCCTTTCACGGTTATCGCTTCTCGGCCTTTTGGCTAAGATCTTGTATCTTGTCAAGGGGCTCTGAGTTCGTCGAACCTTCGGCCTTGAGGCATCGGCGGTTTTTTAGCCGTCTTAAGCCTCATGCTGCTATAGGAGGAGGACTTACAAAGAACGGGAAGGCGATCCCCCATGGCGACCCTTAGGTTTGCTGCGCATACTGAAACTCGGATTAAGAACACCTTCCGTATTGAAGTGGATGAGGAGAAAAAGGAGAAGATGACTTTGGAATTTTTTGTCAAGAGAATTATGCTGGATTTATTGCACATTCAGAGAGAAGATGTGTTTTGCCTAAAAGACCCAGGTAAAGGACTTTTCATTCTTACCTTGACTTCCGCATCTGCATGTGACCATATGTTTGAGAAAGTTCGGGAGCTTGCCAATGAGGAGGATATGAAAGGACTTGTTTTCATTGCTCTATATTCTAATGGCGATGTTCCACTGGTGGTTACTATGCACGATCCATACGTGGATATAAGAGACATTGTCTTATTTTTAAACCAATATTGTGCGGAAGTCAAATACTCTCATAAAATAATGAATGCAATGGACTTTTGGACTGGAAAGCATAAGTTTGCTGTTAAGTTCAGAGAAGATGTGAGAGGAATTGGAGGTCTGTGTCGCCCACCTGCAAATTTTTTAATTGGGCGTAAACGTGGCTATTTATTCTACCCTGGGATGCCGTATTATTGCAGGAAATGCCATGAATATGGTCATACACAAGAATCTTGCAAAGAGGAAGTGGTTATTTGCAAAAGATGTGGCCAAAAAGGCCACACCACTTTGGACTGTCAAAATGAGATTCTGTGTAATGTGTGTAAGCAGAAAGGACACGCTTTTAAGGATTGTCCTCAACGCTCCTGGGCCAATATTGTGGCTACGTCGGCTGGTCCCTCGATGAGGAAGAGCTCCATGGATGCTGTGCCTGTGCCTAAGACCCACACCCTGAAAGTGATGCCTGAGTCTTCTGCTACCGGAATTCCTGTGATACCTGCTGTGGCTCATGTCTCCAAAAGCATTGTGTCCCCGGGGAAGGTCGTGGGACCTGAGACAGAAGTGAGGGGTTCTCCTCTCATGGAAGTTGAGGGTCCTGGACCGCCCAGAAGGGATACAGAGGAGATGGATGTAGAAGAACGGCGAAAGAGGAAAAGCAGAGACCGGAAAGAGGAAAAGGGCCTTAACATCAAAAGGAGTGGTCGAGTTAGTGCGGACGAGGGGAATGTGGAGATTGTCTGCCAAAAGGTTATAACAGCATCCGACCCTGTTAATATTGAGGAATTTGTGTCACCACCTGCAGATTGGGGTTCTTTGTCTGAGGATAATGAATGACCCAGGAGCTACCAAGTGTTAATATCTCCTCCTTCAATGTGAGGAGTTTGAAGAGCCCGGAGAGGAGGGCTGCTTTATTCTCTTTCTTGTCTTCTTTGCCTACAGACATTTTATTTTTACAGGAATGTGCCATTGATTATGATATCAATTATTCATCTTTGAGATCTGAATGGACTCTTGGCCCGTCTGTGTGGTCAGGGGATAATGAGAGGAAAGTGACTGGTGTTGGCATACTGTTCAAGAGCAGTGAGTATAAAGTTACCTCCTTCACAGACATTGTACCCGGTAGAGCCCTGCTCGTTCATATTATTTATAATGACATGAATATGAGACTTTTAAATGTATATGCCTCTCCAGATAAGGATGAAAGATCTGATTTATTAGAGAAAATTCAGTTTTATTTACCGGGTTCATCCCCGCTTATCATCGCTGGTGATTTTAATTGTATAATGGCAGGAGAGGAGCGGGCTGGAGGATCTGAACAAAGGAAAGATAAGACTGAAAAACAACTAAAGGATTTTATAGTTGATTTTAATTTAAAAGATTTGTGGAGAACCTCTTTCCCTAATGACCCTGGGTATGCCTGGGGGAATAGCCTTTATATGTCAAGGATTGATTATATTTTTGCTTCTGGATTTGCATTTTATGGGAATATGCAATTGACTTCTACCTTTTTTTCAGATCATAAGATTTTATCTGCTACATGTAAGTTTGATGGGGTTTGCAGAGCCAAAGGAGTCTGGCGTCTGAATGTCTCTTTGCTTGAAGATGAAGAAATTAAATGTAATTTTATCTATCTTTTTAAAAAATTGCAGAACTCAAGGACTAATTTTAATTCTCTTTTAGCATGGTGGGAATTCTGCAAGGTAAAATTTAAAGAGTATTTTATTAAGATGGGTGTTAAAAAAACAAAAGAGAAATTGAAATGGTATAGAGATCTTAACACAAAACTACAAACCTATTATCAACTCAAAGAGCTGGGTGTATATGTAGACGATCTGATTTTAAGTGTTAAAAGTGATATTCAGAAGGCTATAACTAACAAAGGGAAAGAAATAATTTTTAACTCCAAAGTTGAATGTAAAGAGAAGGATGAAAAGTGTACAAGATTCTTTTTTAAAAAGGTAATGGAAACAAAAAAGTTAATGATTAACATTGAGGATGAAACTACTAATGTAGGAATGTTATCCAAAGCTAAATCCTTTTATCAAGATCTGTTTAATGAGAAACCCATTGATATATCTGCTGCTAATTTTCTCCTAAGCACTTTAGATTGTGGTTTAAGTAAGGAGGACCAAGATGCACTTTGCACAGAAGTAAGATGCCAAGAATTAGAAATTGCTGCTAAAAGTTTATCCACAGGTAAAACACCAGGTTCTGATGGACTTCCTGTAGAGTTTTATAAAACCTTTTGGGAAATTTTTAAAGATGATTTGCTTAATATTTTTAAGGAGGCTTTTAATTCTGATGTTCTACCTTTATCTTGGAGGAGTGGTATAGTGTCTCTGATCCCCAAAAAGGGGGATAGGAACAGCTTAGAAAATTGGAGACCAATTACGCTTCTTAATGTTGATTATAAGATTATGTCAAAAATTTTTGTTAACAGAATGAAGCCGTTTTTGTACAAGGTCATCCATGTGGATCAGGTATGTGGTGTCCCAGGAAGGAGTGTAGCTGAACCTTTAAATGCTATTAGGGACGTCATATGGTATCAGCAAGAGCGGAATCAAAATCTAGCCATTCTATCTCTAGATTTTCATAAAGCGTTCGATAGAGTATCACATTGTTTTTTATGGATGGTTTTACAACGCATGGGTTTTCCTAACATATTTATTAAGCAAATTGCTCTCTTATATAAAGGTTCTTTTAGCAGGATTTTAATAAATGGTTTCCTTACAGATTTTATTAATTTATCATCAGGGGTAAAGCAAGGCTGCCCTCTGTCTCCTATACTGTTTATATGTGCAATAGAACCTCTGTTAAACTTAATAAGGAATGATAAAATAATAAAAGGAGTGCCAGTTCCTGGAGGTAATAATGCCACCCTTAAAGTGTGTGGCTATATGGATGATATTAATGTTTTTTGTGAAAGTGCCTTCTCTTTACAAAGAGTTGTTGATGTTACTGATTTCTTTTGTAAAGCTTCTGCTTTTAAACTTAATTTATCTAAATGTGACTGTTTTTATATAGGTAAATGGGAAAACGTGCAAATACCAAACCTAAAATTACAGTCAGAAAAAATAAAAATCCTTGGAGTCATCTTTGATAAAAATAACAATGGTGAGGAAAGTTGGCTAATGGTAAAAGAAAAGGTAAAGAAAAAGGTAGACTTTTGGTCCCTAAGGAAATTATCCTTAGAAGGTAAAATTTTGGTGATTAAGGCTATGCTAATACCCATTATGCTCTATTTAAATATGATTTATCCTCCTAATGAACTTATGTCTAGGCAACTTCAGAGGATTCTCTTTGAGTTTCTATGGAGTTCTAAAGCAGAAAAATTAAAAAGAGATACTATGTATAAGTCACAAAAAAATGGAGGAAAACAGGTTCCCTGTATTAGAAAATTTTTATACTTAAGGTTTTTTAGTTGGTGTTTTAGGGGACTTTTTATGAAAAGTGTATGGTCCTGTTTTTTAAAGTACTCTGCGGGACATATTTTTAGAAAAAGAGAATGGGTGTTTTTATCATTATCTTCTCCTGTACTTTTAACTCCGCCTAAACATTATGCCATCTTAGAAAAAATTATACGTATGTATAACCTTAAAGACTTTGACTTGTTAACCTTGAGGGATGCTCGCAAGATAGAAGTACAGTTAAATTTGCAAGAAGAAATATGTATGGTCTCTAATTTTTCTTATAATAGGTGTGTACAAATATGGAAAAAGGTAAACGAGCCATATCTTTTTAATGAGCACAAGGATTTAGCATGGATGATTATCCATGAGTGTCTTCCGGTAAGATTTTTCCAATATAGAAGAGGTCTAAATGCTGTATGTGTCTGTCCCCGGGATAATTGCAATATAGATGAAACTGTTTTGCACCTTTTCTGGAATTGTTATTTTGCACAAAAGGTTTTTAGACTAATTGGTTCTTTATTGAAATTCCTAACAGGTCTAAAAGTTTTAAATCATGAAGTTGTTTTATATGGCAAAAGTGATGGAGTTATGAAAGAAAAAGAGAGAATTTTGTGGATTTTTATCAACTGTACAAAAAATGTATTATGGAAAGTTCGTAATATCCTTGTCTTCAAAAGAGATTTTATTTGTGAAAAAGAATGTTGAAGATGATATACAGTGAAGTTTACTTGTACTAATTTAATTGATAAAAAGAGATATGGGCAGAAAAAAGCATTAGCTATGTGGAATTTACATTTATGGAAAACAGTATTTGATGTATTGTAAACATTTTTTGTGATGTATTTAAGTTTTGAGTTTTTTCAATAAAAATGTAAAAAAAAAAAAAAAAAAAAATCTGTTCTTATCAGTTTTCATGCTGGTGGGGATGGGTGCTGCATGGAGGATGCAGGTGTACCAGGGCTTTCTGGGGCTGGTTCTGAGGAATCAGCTCGACGGCTGCCCCGATGTGACCTGTTCCCTTCGGGTCTCGCCATTGAGGCTGAGAGGGTCTAGAGCCGAGGTACTTTTGTGCCTCGGGGAGTGGTGACCCCGAGGTGCCCGAAACTCACTGGGAGAATAGACTCACTGAGTTGAAGCACGGGCACCATAATCTCTTCACCTTGTGGCACTCACCTCTTGATTCCCGGCCTTCTGGCTAGGATCAGAGAAATTTTTATAGATCCGGCCGGATGTCCGGGCAGTATATCTGCACACATTCACTTATTTATTTATTTTTTGTCTCACTGTGTCCACTTTTTGCGTGTTGTGTGTTCACAGGATTTGTCAGGATGCGGGTAGCCCCTTCTGGGTGTCCCTCCTGGCGGTCTAGGGGAGGTGTGTGTGGCCATTAGGTTCAGCACCTCCCTGCAAACACCCGGGTACTCCTGCTTTGGCAGGGTACCTACCGTAATCGGCTCTGCGGGCAGATACCTTGGCTAACGCCAAGGGGGATGCCGGGAGCATTTGTGGTCCCCTAGTAGCTTCGGCGAAAAGGGACATCGAACCTGGAACCTCGGCAGGTACCTTTTGGTCCGGAGGCGAAGGGTAAAGGTTTGTTGGGGGCCTCTCTCCTATCGGAGAAGGGCTTGCGATAGACCCGCATCCTTTGTGCACGTTTTTTTTTAGTGTAACACGTTTGCACTTTTTCTTGCAACTTTGGGTGAATCGAAAGCACGTTCCTCGGCTTTAGATAAAAAAAAAAAAAAAAAATCTGTTCTTATCAGTTTAATATCTGATACGTCCCCTATCTGGGGACCATATATTAAATGGATTTTTGAGAACGGGGGCCCGATTTCGAAGCTTGCTTCCGTCCGCCCTATGCATTGACCCGATATGGCAGTATCTTCGGGTACAGTGCACCCACCCCCTTACAGGGTTAAAAAGAAAGATTCCTACTTTCATTGCTACCTGCTTGCTGGCTAGCCAGCTAGCCAGCCCTGTGGGCCTTGCTGCTGCTGCAGCAAAAAACAAAAGGTGGTGCTGCTGCTGCTTTCTGCTGGCTTCTGCTTGTGTCTGGCCCTGTTGGAGCGTCCAGGCACAGGACTTCTGCTGCTGCTGACTAAATGGCCTCCTTAATTGGATCATTTGAGTAGCCAGCACACCTGTGCAGGTAGGGCATGACATGATAGGCAGCTGCCTTGATAGCGGGTGGGTGCTGAATGTTCCTAATTGACAAAATAAGATTAATGCTTATGAAGAAATATAAAATCTCATCCCTTCCCAATATCGCGCCACACCCCTACCCCTAATTCCCTGGTTTGAACGTGATGGACATATGTCTTTTTTCGACCGTACTAACTATGTAACTATGTAACATAACATGGGGGGGGGGGGGGGGGTCTCCTGGCTGTTCACACAGGTTGTGTCATTGCTGTACATTGACCATGCATTGCTTCTGTGGTATTGCAAAGGCAAAGACAAATGCTTCCAGCCATCCATTGCACTAATGGATTGGTCATCAGCTGGCTGTCTATGTCCCGCATCAATATAGACCAAAGTACAGAGGGTTAGGCTATGCTATTGTGCACCTACCTGATGCATCAGAAGGTGCGGAGGCCCTTGCTAAATTCCTGTGCACAGACTTTGAGATCTATGCTTTAGACTGTATCTAAACCTGCTCCAACATGGACTGACATTCTGGCCTACTTTCAGCCGATGCGACTTGTCTGTCGCTGAACAGTCGCTTTTTATGTATTCAGCACCTATGTATAATGTTGTAAAAATGCTCTAGAAGCTAAAGTCGCAGAAATGTCCACACATATTTGGCCTGCAACTTTCTGTGCGACAAATTCAGACAGGAAAAATCAGTATAAATCCTTAGAAAATTATCCCCAGTGTCTCCATCTGCTGGCGTATTGAATAAGCATTGCTGCACTGATGGGGTATGCATTAGACGAAAAAAAAGAAGAAAAAGAAGAATAATACGCCAGAAAAAGAGGCGAAAAAGGAGAAAAACGTAAAAAAACGTGAAAAAAAAGTAAGAGGAAGAGAAGGGAAAAAAAAGGTGAAAATGGGGTGTTAAAAGTGATTTTCGGCGGAGAAATATTATATATATATATATATATATATATATATATATATATATATATGCGCACACACACACATAGATATAAACGTATTCTCCGTTGAGATATTGCAGCCGCTGCTGTGTCCAGGCCCAGGAGCCTTAGCACTGTGCTGTGATGTCACTCAATACCACTGACATCACTAGGTGTAAACAACATCTCTCCTTTGCTGTGTATGTGACTATGGAGCTGTTTGGTGATGTCGTCTATTACGGCCTTCATAGAAGCAACAGGAGATTGTTTGCATCCATCTTGAACCCTCAGAACTACAGTGCTATGATGTCACTCACTTCCACAGGCCTTGCAGAGTGTAACAACAACAACCCAGCTTTGTTGTGGGTATGTAACCAAAGGGATTTGTGATGTCACCTAGAACCTTCACAGCAGCGACAGCTTTATGAGGAGCATCAGCACTGCTCTGCCTGAGCAGAACCATCACCGCCATAGGTTGTCAAATAACCCGGATTTAACCCACACAGGTAAGTCCAATGGGGTGCAGGCATGTCCTCTATGCTTACAGCTTCCCGTGGGTGTTGGTTTGATTACCGTTTGGGACAGGCCAAGGAGGCATCTGCAGGCAACAAAGGTAGGTGTGTGCTTGTGTGTGTGTTTCCTATGCAGGATCCTAAGCCCAGTGTCACATGCAAGTAGGAGGAGTAAGAAGGGTTCCTGGGCAAATCCGGGTTATGGAATTGCATTTAAAAAGGCCCCGTGGGGAGTGCAATGGGCCCCTGTCTTGCTGCTTAGCAATAATGGTATGGGTTTAGGTTCTGCTGTGTGTACTGGTGGTTGACTGCCCCCCAGCCCAGAGTGTGCATGGAAAATTGTCTGGCAGCCTCCCTGACAGCAAGCAGTGATAGTGCCCATGAAGGGGACCTTGTTGGGCCCCGCCCTTTCACGGTTATCGCTTCTCGGCCTTTTGGCTAAGATCAAGTGTAGTATTCTGTTCTTATCAGTTTAATATCCATATATTAAATGGATTTTTGAGAACGGGGGCCGATTTCGAAGCTTGCTTCCGTCGCCCTATGCATTGACCCGATATGGCAGTATCTTCGGGTACAGTGCACCACCCCCTTACAGGGTTAAAAAGAAAGATTCCTACTTTCATTGCTACCTGCTTGCTGGCTAGCCAGCTAGCCAGCCCTGTGGGCCTTGCTGCTGCTGCAGCCAAAAAACAAAAGGTGGTGCTGCTGCTGCTTCTGCTGCTTCTGCTTCTGCTTGTGTCTGGCCCCTGTTGGAGCGTCCAGGCACAGGACTTCTGCTGCTGCTGACTAAATGGCCTCCTTAATTGGATCATTTGAGTAGCCAGCACACCTGTGCAGGTAGGGCATGACATGATAGGCAGCTGCCTTGATAGCGGGTGGGTGCTGAATGTTCCTAATTGACAAAATAAGATTAATGCTTATGAAGAAATATAAAATCTCATCCCTTCCCCAATATCGCGCCACACCCCTACCCCTTAATTCCCTGGTTGAACGTGATGGACATATGTCTTTTTTCGACCGTACTAACTATGTAACTATGTAACATAACATGGGGGGGGGGGGGGGTCTCCTGGCTGTTCACACAGGTGTGTCATTGCTGTACATTGACCATGCATTGCTTCTGTGGTATTGCAAAGGCAAAGACAAATGCTTCCAGCCATCCATTGCACTAATGGATTGGTCATCAGCTGGCTGTCTATGTCCCGCATCAATATAGACCAAAGTACAGAGGGTTAGGCTATGCTATTGTGCACCTACCTGATGCATCAGAAGGTGCGAGGCCCTTGCTAAATTCTGTGCACAGACTTTGAGATCTATGCTTTAGACTGTATCTAAACCTGCTCCAACATGGACTGACATTCTGGCCTACTTTCAGCCGATGCGACTTGTCTGTCGCTGAACAGTCGCTTTTTATGTATTCAGCACCTATGTATAATGTTGTAAAAATGCTCTAGAAGCTAAAGTCGCAGAAATGTCACACATATTTGGCCTGCAACTTTCTGTGCGACAAATTCAGACAGGAAAAATCAGTATAAATCCTTAGAAAATTATCCCCCAGTGTCTCCATCTGCTGGCGGTATTGAATAAGCATTGCTGCACTGATGGGGTATGCATTAGACGAAAAAAAAGAAGAAAAAGAAGAATAATACGCCCAGAAAAGAGGCGAAAAGGAGAAAAACGTAAAAAAACGTGAAAAAAAAGTAAGAGGAAGAGAAGGGAAAAAAAGGTGGAAATGGGTTTAAAAGTGATTTCGGCGGAGAAATATATATATATATATATATATATATATATATATATATATATGCGCACACACACACATAGATATAAACGTATTCTCCGTTGAGATATTGCAGCCGCTGCTGTGTCCAGGCCCAGGAGCCTTAGCACTGTGCTGTGATGTCACTCAATACCACTGACATCACTAGGTGTAAACAACATCTCTCCTTTGCTGTGTATGTGACTATGGAGCTGTTTGGTGATGTCGTCTATTACGGCCTTCATAGAAGCAACAGGAGATTGTTGCATCCATCTTGAACCCTCAGAACTACAGTGCTATGATGTCACTCACTTCCACAGGCCTTGCAGAGTGTAAACAACAACAACCCAGCTTTGTTGTGTATGTAACCAAAGGGATTTGTGATGTCACCTAGAACCTTCACAGCAGCGACAGCTTTATGAGGAGCATCAGCACTGCTCTGCCTGAGCAGAACCATCACCGCCATAGGTTGTCAAATAACCCGGATTTAACCCACACAGGTAAGTCCAATGGGGTGCAGGCATGTCCTCTATGCTTACAGCTTCCCGTGGGTGTTGGTTTGATACCGTTTGGGGACAGCCAAGGAGGCATCTGCAGGCAACAAAGGTAGGTGTGTGCTTGTGTGTGTGTTTCCTATGCAGATCCTAAGCCCAGTGTCACATGCAAGTAGGAGGAGTAAGAAGGGTTCCTGGCAAATCCGGGTTATGGATTGCATTTAAAAAGGCCCCGTGGGAGTGCAATGGGCCCCTGTCTTGCTGCTTAGCAATAATGGTATGGGTTTAGGTTCTGCTGTGTGTACTGGTGGTTGACTGCCCCCCAGCCCAGAGTGTGCATGGAAAATTGTCTGGCAGCCTCCCTGACAGCAAGCAGTGATAGTGCCCATGAAGGGGACCTTGTTGGGCCCGCCCCTTTCACGGTTATCGCTTCTCGGCCTTTTGGCTAAGATCAAGTGTAGTATCTGTTCTTATCAGTTTAATATCTGATACGTCCCCTATCTGGGGACCATATATTAAATGGATTTTTGAGAACGGGGGCCGATTTCGAAGCTTGCTTCCGTCGCCCTATGCATTGACCCGATATGGCAGTATCTTCGGGTACAGTGCACCACCCCCTTACAGGGTTAAAAAGAAAGATTCCTACTTTCATTGCTACCTGCTTGCTGGCTAGCCAGCTAGCCAGCCCTGTGGGCCTTGCTGCTGCTGCAGCCAAAAAACAAAAGGTGGTGCTGCTGCTGCTTCTGCTGCTCTGCTTCTGCTTGTGTCTGGCCCCTGTTGGAGCGTCCAGGCACAGGACTTCTGCTGCTGCTGACTAAATGGCCTCCTTAATTGGATCATTTGAGTAGCCAGCACACCTGTGCAGGTAGGGCATGACATGATAGGCAGCTGCCTTGATAGCGGGTGGGTGCTGAATGTTCCTAATTGACAAAATAAGATTAATGCTTATGAAGAAATATAAAATCTCATCCCTTCCCCAATATCGCGCCACACCCCTACCCCTTAATTCCCTGGTTGAACGTGATGGACATATGTCTTTTTTCGACCGTACTAACTATGTAACTATGTAACATAACATGGGGGGGGGGGGGGTCTCCTGGCTGTTCACACAGGTGTGTCATTGCTGTACATTGACCATGCATTGCTTCTGTGGTATTGCAAAGGCAAAGACAAATGCTTCCAGCCATCCATTGCACTAATGGATTGGTCATCAGCTGGCTGTCTATGTCCCGCATCAATATAGACCAAAGTACAGAGGGTTAGGCTATGCTATTGTGCACCTACCTGATGCATCAGAAGGTGCGAGGCCCTTGCTAAATTCTGTGCACAGACTTTGAGATCTATGCTTTAGACTGTATCTAAACCTGCTCCAACATGGACTGACATTCTGGCCTACTTTCAGCCGATGCGACTTGTCTGTCGCTGAACAGTCGCTTTTTATGTATTCAGCACCTATGTATAATGTTGTAAAAATGCTCTAGAAGCTAAAGTCGCAGAAATGTCACACATATTTGGCCTGCAACTTTCTGTGCGACAAATTCAGACAGGAAAAATCAGTATAAATCCTTAGAAAATTATCCCCCAGTGTCTCCATCTGCTGGCGGTATTGAATAAGCATTGCTGCACTGATGGGGTATGCATTAGACGAAAAAAAAGAAGAAAAAGAAGAATAATACGCCCAGAAAAGAGGCGAAAAGGAGAAAAACGTAAAAAAACGTGAAAAAAAAGTAAGAGGAAGAGAAGGGAAAAAAAGGTGGAAATGGGTTTAAAAGTGATTTCGGCGGAGAAATATATATATATATATATATATATATATATATATATATATATATATATGCGCACACACACACATAGATATAAACGTATTCTCCGTTGAGATATTGCAGCCGCTGCTGTGTCCAGGCCCAGGAGCCTTAGCACTGTGCTGTGATGTCACTCAATACCACTGACATCACTAGGTGTAAACAACATCTCTCCTTTGCTGTGTATGTGACTATGGAGCTGTTTGGTGATGTCGTCTATTACGGCCTTCATAGAAGCAACAGGAGATTGTTGCATCCATCTTGAACCCTCAGAACTACAGTGCTATGATGTCACTCACTTCCACAGGCCTTGCAGAGTGTAAACAACAACAACCCAGCTTTGTTGTGTATGTAACCAAAGGGATTTGTGATGTCACCTAGAACCTTCACAGCAGCGACAGCTTTATGAGGAGCATCAGCACTGCTCTGCCTGAGCAGAACCATCACCGCCATAGGTTGTCAAATAACCCGGATTTAACCCACACAGGTAAGTCCAATGGGGTGCAGGCATGTCCTCTATGCTTACAGCTTCCCGTGGGTGTTGGTTTGATACCGTTTGGGGACAGCCAAGGAGGCATCTGCAGGCAACAAAGGTAGGTGTGTGCTTGTGTGTGTGTTTCCTATGCAGATCCTAAGCCCAGTGTCACATGCAAGTAGGAGGAGTAAGAAGGGTTCCTGGCAAATCCGGGTTATGGATTGCATTTAAAAAGGCCCCGTGGGAGTGCAATGGGCCCCTGTCTTGCTGCTTAGCAATAATGGTATGGGTTTAGGTTCTGCTGTGTGTACTGGTGGTTGACTGCCCCCCAGCCCAGAGTGTGCATGGAAAATTGTCTGGCAGCCTCCCTGACAGCAAGCAGTGATAGTGCCCATGAAGGGGACCTTGTTGGGCCCGCCCCTTTCACGGTTATCGCTTCTCGGCCTTTTGGCTAAGATCAAGTGTAGTATCTGTTCTTATCAGTTTAATATCTGATACGTCCCCTATCTGGGGACCATATATTAAATGGATTTTTGAGAACGGGGGCCGATTTCGAAGCTTGCTTCCGTCGCCCTATGCATTGACCCGATATGGCAGTATCTTCGGGTACAGTGCACCACCCCCTTACAGGGTTAAAAAGAAAGATTCCTACTTTCATTGCTACCTGCTTGCTGGCTAGCCAGCTAGCCAGCCCTGTGGGCCTTGCTGCTGCTGCAGCCAAAAAACAAAAGGTGGTGCTGCTGCTGCTTCTGCTGCTTCTGCTTCTGCTGTGTCTGGCCCCTGTTGGAGCGTCCAGGCACAGGACTTCTGCTGCTGCTGACTAAATGGCCTCCTTAATTGGATCATTTGAGTAGCCAGCACACCTGTGCAGGTAGGGCATGACATGATAGGCAGCTGCCTTGATAGCGGGTGGGTGCTGAATGTTCCTAATTGACAAAATAAGATTAATGCTTATGAAGAAATATAAAATCTCATCCCTTCCCCAATATCGCGCCACACCCCTACCCCTTAATTCCCTGGTTGAACGTGATGGACATATGTCTTTTTTCGACCGTACTAACTATGTAACTATGTAACATAACATGGGGGGGGGGGGGGGGGTCTCCTGGCTGTTCACACAGGTGTGTCATTGCTGTACATTGACCATGCATTGCTTCTGTGGTATTGCAAAGGCAAAGACAAATGCTTCCAGCCATCCATTGCACTAATGGATTGGTCATCAGCTGGCTGTCTATGTCCCGCATCAATATAGACCAAAGTACAGAGGGTTAGGCTATGCTATTGTGCACCTACCTGATGCATCAGAAGGTGCGAGGCCCTTGCTAAATTCTGTGCACAGACTTTGAGATCTATGCTTTAGACTGTATCTAAACCTGCTCCAACATGGACTGACATTCTGGCCTACTTTCAGCCGATGCGACTTGTCTGTCGCTGAACAGTCGCTTTTTATGTATTCAGCACCTATGTATAATGTTGTAAAAATGCTCTAGAAGCTAAAGTCGCAGAAATGTCACACATATTTGGCCTGCAACTTTCTGTGCGACAAATTCAGACAGGAAAAATCAGTATAAATCCTTAGAAAATTATCCCCCAGTGTCTCCATCTGCTGGCGGTATTGAATAAGCATTGCTGCACTGATGGGGTATGCATTAGACGAAAAAAAAGAAGAAAAAGAAGAATAATACGCCCAGAAAAGAGGCGAAAAGGAGAAAAACGTAAAAAAACGTGAAAAAAAAGTAAGAGGAAGAGAAGGGAAAAAAAGGTGGAAATGGGTTTAAAAGTGATTTCGGCGGAGAAATATATATATATATATATATATATATATATATATATATATATATATGCGCACACACACACATAGATATAAACGTATTCTCCGTTGAGATATTGCAGCCGCTGCTGTGTCCAGGCCCAGGAGCCTTAGCACTGTGCTGTGATGTCACTCAATACCACTGACATCACTAGGTGTAAACAACATCTCTCCTTTGCTGTGTATGTGACTATGGAGCTGTTTGGTGATGTCGTCTATTACGGCCTTCATAGAAGCAACAGGAGATTGTTGCATCCATCTTGAACCCTCAGAACTACAGTGCTATGATGTCACTCACTTCCACAGGCCTTGCAGAGTGTAAACAACAACAACCCAGCTTTGTTGTGTATGTAACCAAAGGGATTTGTGATGTCACCTAGAACCTTCACAGCAGCGACAGCTTTATGAGGAGCATCAGCACTGCTCTGCCTGAGCAGAACCATCACCGCCATAGGTTGTCAAATAACCCGGATTTAACCCACACAGGTAAGTCCAATGGGGTGCAGGCATGTCCTCTATGCTTACAGCTTCCCGTGGGTGTTGGTTTGATACCGTTTGGGGACAGCCAAGGAGGCATCTGCAGGCAACAAAGGTAGGTGTGTGCTTGTGTGTGTGTTTCCTATGCAGATCCTAAGCCCAGTGTCACATGCAAGTAGGAGGAGTAAGAAGGGTTCCTGGCAAATCCGGGTTATGGATTGCATTTAAAAAGGCCCCGTGGGAGTGCAATGGGCCCCTGTCTTGCTGCTTAGCAATAATGGTATGGGTTTAGGTTCTGCTGTGTGTACTGGTGGTTGACTGCCCCCCAGCCCAGAGTGTGCATGGAAAATTGTCTGGCAGCCTCCCTGACAGCAAGCAGTGATAGTGCCCATGAAGGGGACCTTGTTGGGCCCGCCCCTTTCACGGTTATCGCTTCTCGGCCTTTTGGCTAAGATCAAGTGTAGTATCTGTTCTTATCAGTTTAATATCTGATACGTCCCCTATCTGGGGACCATATATTAAATGGATTTTTGAGAACGGGGGCCGATTTCGAAGCTTGCTTCCGTCGCCCTATGCATTGACCCGATATGGCAGTATCTTCGGGTACAGTGCACCACCCCCTTACAGGGTTAAAAAGAAAGATTCCTACTTTCATTGCTACCTGCTTGCTGGCTAGCCAGCTAGCCAGCCCTGTGGGCCTTGCTGCTGCTGCAGCCAAAAAACAAAAGGTGGTGCTGCTGCTGCTTCTGCTGCTTCTGCTTCTGCTTGTGTCTGGCCCCTGTTGGAGCGTCCAGGCACAGGACTTCTGCTGCTGCTGACTAAATGGCCTCCTTAATTGGATCATTTGAGTAGCCAGCACACCTGTGCAGGTAGGGCATGACATGATAGGCAGCTGCCTTGATAGCGGGTGGGTGCTGAATGTTCCTAATTGACAAAATAAGATTAATGCTTATGAAGAAATATAAAATCTCATCCCTTCCCCAATATCGCGCCACACCCCTACCCCTTAATTCCCTGGTTGAACGTGATGGACATATGTCTTTTTTCGACCGTACTAACTATGTAACTATGTAACATAACATGGGGGGGGGGGGGGGGGTCTCCTGGCTGTTCACACAGGTGTGTCATTGCTGTACATTGACCATGCATTGCTTCTGTGGTATTGCAAAGGCAAAGACAAATGCTTCCAGCCATCCATTGCACTAATGGATTGGTCATCAGCTGGCTGTCTATGTCCCGCATCAATATAGACCAAAGTACAGAGGGTTAGGCTATGCTATTGTGCACCTACCTGATGCATCAGAAGGTGCGAGGCCCTTGCTAAATTCTGTGCACAGACTTTGAGATCTATGCTTTAGACTGTATCTAAACCTGCTCCAACATGGACTGACATTCTGGCCTACTTTCAGCCGATGCGACTTGTCTGTCGCTGAACAGTCGCTTTTTATGTATTCAGCACCTATGTATAATGTTGTAAAAATGCTCTAGAAGCTAAAGTCGCAGAAATGTCACACATATTTGGCCTGCAACTTTCTGTGCGACAAATTCAGACAGGAAAAATCAGTATAAATCCTTAGAAAATTATCCCCCAGTGTCTCCATCTGCTGGCGGTATTGAATAAGCATTGCTGCACTGATGGGGTATGCATTAGACGAAAAAAAAGAAGAAAAAGAAGAATAATACGCCCAGAAAAGAGGCGAAAAGGAGAAAAACGTAAAAAAACGTGAAAAAAAAGTAAGAGGAAGAGAAGGGAAAAAAAGGTGGAAATGGGTTTAAAAGTGATTTCGGCGGAGAATATATATATATATATATATATATATATATATATATATATATATGCGCACACACACACATAGATATAAACGTATTCTCCGTTGAGATATTGCAGCCGCTGCTGTGTCCAGGCCCAGGAGCCTTAGCACTGTGCTGTGATGTCACTCAATACCACTGACATCACTAGGTGTAAACAACATCTCTCCTTTGCTGTGTATGTGACTATGGAGCTGTTTGGTGATGTCGTCTATTACGGCCTTCATAGAAGCAACAGGAGATTGTTGCATCCATCTTGAACCCTCAGAACTACAGTGCTATGATGTCACTCACTTCCACAGGCCTTGCAGAGTGTAAACAACAACAACCCAGCTTTGTTGTGTATGTAACCAAAGGGATTTGTGATGTCACCTAGAACCTTCACAGCAGCGACAGCTTTATGAGGAGCATCAGCACTGCTCTGCCTGAGCAGAACCATCACCGCCATAGGTTGTCAAATAACCCGGATTTAACCCACACAGGTAAGTCCAATGGGGTGCAGGCATGTCCTCTATGCTTACAGCTTCCCGTGGGTGTTGGTTTGATACCGTTTGGGGACAGCCAAGGAGGCATCTGCAGGCAACAAAGGTAGGTGTGTGCTTGTGTGTGTGTTTCCTATGCAGATCCTAAGCCCAGTGTCACATGCAAGTAGGAGGAGTAAGAAGGGTTCCTGGCAAATCCGGGTTATGGATTGCATTTAAAAAGGCCCCGTGGGAGTGCAATGGGCCCCTGTCTTGCTGCTTAGCAATAATGGTATGGGTTTAGGTTCTGCTGTGTGTACTGGTGGTTGACTGCCCCCCAGCCCAGAGTGTGCATGGAAAATTGTCTGGCAGCCTCCCTGACAGCAAGCAGTGATAGTGCCCATGAAGGGGACCTTGTTGGGCCCGCCCCTTTCACGGTTATCGCTTCTCGGCCTTTTGGCTAAGATCAAGTGTAGTATCTGTTCTTATCAGTTTAATATCTGATACGTCCCCTATCTGGGGACCATATATTAAATGGATTTTTGAGAACGGGGGCCGATTTCGAAGCTTGCTTCCGTCGCCCTATGCATTGACCCGATATGGCAGTATCTTCGGGTACAGTGCACCACCCCCTTACAGGGTTAAAAAGAAAGATTCCTACTTTCATTGCTACCTGCTTGCTGGCTAGCCAGCTAGCCAGCCCTGTGGGCCTTGCTGCTGCTGCAGCCAAAAAACAAAAGGTGGTGCTGCTGCTGCTTCTGCTGCTTCTGCTTCTGCTTGTGTCTGGCCCCTGTTGGAGCGTCCAGGCACAGGACTTCTGCTGCTGCTGACTAAATGGCCTCCTTAATTGGATCATTTGAGTAGCCAGCACACCTGTGCAGGTAGGGCATGACATGATAGGCAGCTGCCTTGATAGCGGGTGGGTGCTGAATGTTCCTAATTGACAAAATAAGATTAATGCTTATGAAGAAATATAAAATCTCATCCCTTCCCCAATATCGCGCCACACCCCTACCCCTTAATTCCCTGGTTGAACGTGATGGACATATGTCTTTTTTCGACCGTACTAACTATGTAACTATGTAACATAACATGGGGGGGGGGGGGGGGTCTCCTGGCTGTTCACACAGGTGTGTCATTGCTGTACATTGACCATGCATTGCTTCTGTGGTATTGCAAAGGCAAAGACAAATGCTTCCAGCCATCCATTGCACTAATGGATTGGTCATCAGCTGGCTGTCTATGTCCCGCATCAATATAGACCAAAGTACAGAGGGTTAGGCTATGCTATTGTGCACCTACCTGATGCATCAGAAGGTGCGAGGCCCTTGCTAAATTCTGTGCACAGACTTTGAGATCTATGCTTTAGACTGTATCTAAACCTGCTCCAACATGGACTGACATTCTGGCCTACTTTCAGCCGATGCGACTTGTCTGTCGCTGAACAGTCGCTTTTTATGTATTCAGCACCTATGTATAATGTTGTAAAAATGCTCTAGAAGCTAAAGTCGCAGAAATGTCACACATATTTGGCCTGCAACTTTCTGTGCGACAAATTCAGACAGGAAAAATCAGTATAAATCCTTAGAAAATTATCCCCCAGTGTCTCCATCTGCTGGCGGTATTGAATAAGCATTGCTGCACTGATGGGGTATGCATTAGACGAAAAAAAAGAAGAAAAAGAAGAATAATACGCCCAGAAAAGAGGCGAAAAGGAGAAAAACGTAAAAAAACGTGAAAAAAAAGTAAGAGGAAGAGAAGGGAAAAAAAGGTGGAAATGGGTTTAAAAGTGATTTCGGCGGAGATATATATATATATATATATATATATATATATATATATATATATATGCGCACACACACACATAGATATAAACGTATTCTCCGTTGAGATATTGCAGCCGCTGCTGTGTCCAGGCCCAGGAGCCTTAGCACTGTGCTGTGATGTCACTCAATACCACTGACATCACTAGGTGTAAACAACATCTCTCCTTTGCTGTGTATGTGACTATGGAGCTGTTTGGTGATGTCGTCTATTACGGCCTTCATAGAAGCAACAGGAGATTGTTGCATCCATCTTGAACCCTCAGAACTACAGTGCTATGATGTCACTCACTTCCACAGGCCTTGCAGAGTGTAAACAACAACAACCCAGCTTTGTTGTGTATGTAACCAAAGGGATTTGTGATGTCACCTAGAACCTTCACAGCAGCGACAGCTTTATGAGGAGCATCAGCACTGCTCTGCCTGAGCAGAACCATCACCGCCATAGGTTGTCAAATAACCCGGATTTAACCCACACAGGTAAGTCCAATGGGGTGCAGGCATGTCCTCTATGCTTACAGCTTCCCGTGGGTGTTGGTTTGATACCGTTTGGGGACAGCCAAGGAGGCATCTGCAGGCAACAAAGGTAGGTGTGTGCTTGTGTGTGTGTTTCCTATGCAGATCCTAAGCCCAGTGTCACATGCAAGTAGGAGGAGTAAGAAGGGTTCCTGGCAAATCCGGGTTATGGATTGCATTTAAAAAGGCCCCGTGGGAGTGCAATGGGCCCCTGTCTTGCTGCTTAGCAATAATGGTATGGGTTTAGGTTCTGCTGTGTGTACTGGTGGTTGACTGCCCCCCAGCCCAGAGTGTGCATGGAAAATTGTCTGGCAGCCTCCCTGACAGCAAGCAGTGATAGTGCCCATGAAGGGGACCTTGTTGGGCCCGCCCCTTTCACGGTTATCGCTTCTCGGCCTTTTGGCTAAGATCAAGTGTAGTATCTGTTCTTATCAGTTTAATATCTGATACGTCCCCTATCTGGGGACCATATATTAAATGGATTTTTGAGAACGGGGGCCGATTTCGAAGCTTGCTTCCGTCGCCCTATGCATTGACCCGATATGGCAGTATCTTCGGGTACAGTGCACCACCCCCTTACAGGGTTAAAAAGAAAGATTCCTACTTTCATTGCTACCTGCTTGCTGGCTAGCCAGCTAGCCAGCCCTGTGGGCCTTGCTGCTGCTGCAGCCAAAAAACAAAAGGTGGTGCTGCTGCTGCTTCTGCTGCTTCTGCTTCTGCTTGTGTCTGGCCCCTGTTGGAGCGTCCAGGCACAGGACTTCTGCTGCTGCTGACTAAATGGCCTCCTTAATTGGATCATTTGAGTAGCCAGCACACCTGTGCAGGTAGGGCATGACATGATAGGCAGCTGCCTTGATAGCGGGTGGGTGCTGAATGTTCCTAATTGACAAAATAAGATTAATGCTTATGAAGAAATATAAAATCTCATCCCTTCCCCAATATCGCGCTACACCCCTACCCCTTAATTCCCTGGTTGAACGTGATGGACATATGTCTTTTTTCGACCGTACTAACTATGTAACTATGTAACATAACATGGGGGGGGGGGGGGGGGTCTCCTGGCTGTTCACACAGGTGTGTCATTGCTGTACATTGACCATGCATTGCTTCTGTGGTATTGCAAAGGCAAAGACAAATGCTTCCAGCCATCCATTGCACTAATGGATTGGTCATCAGCTGGCTGTCTATGTCCCGCATCAATATAGACCAAAGTACAGAGGGTTAGGCTATGCTATTGTGCACCTACCTGATGCATCAGAAGGTGCGAGGCCCTTGCTAAATTCTGTGCACAGACTTTGAGATCTATGCTTTAGACTGTATCTAAACCTGCTCCAACATGGACTGACATTCTGGCCTACTTTCAGCCGATGCGACTTGTCTGTCGCTGAACAGTCGCTTTTTATGTATTCAGCACCTATGTATAATGTTGTAAAAATGCTCTAGAAGCTAAAGTCGCAGAAATGTCACACATATTTGGCCTGCAACTTTCTGTGCGACAAATTCAGACAGGAAAAATCAGTATAAATCCTTAGAAAATTATCCCCCAGTGTCTCCATCTGCTGGCGGTATTGAATAAGCATTGCTGCACTGATGGGGTATGCATTAGACGAAAAAAAAGAAGAAAAAGAAGAATAATACGCCCAGAAAAGAGGCGAAAAGGAGAAAAACGTAAAAAAACGTGAAAAAAAAGTAAGAGGAAGAGAAGGGAAAAAAAGGTGGAAATGGGTTTAAAAGTGATTTCGGCGGAGAAATATATATATATATATATATATATATATATATATATATATGCGCACACACACACATAGATATAAACGTATTCTCCGTTGAGATATTGCAGCCGCTGCTGTGTCCAGGCCCAGGAGCCTTAGCACTGTGCTGTGATGTCACTCAATACCACTGACATCACTAGGTGTAAACAACATCTCTCCTTTGCTGTGTATGTGACTATGGAGCTGTTTGGTGATGTCGTCTATTACGGCCTTCATAGAAGCAACAGGAGATTGTTGCATCCATCTTGAACCCTCAGAACTACAGTGCTATGATGTCACTCACTTCCACAGGCCTTGCAGAGTGTAAACAACAACAACCCAGCTTTGTTGTGTATGTAACCAAAGGGATTTGTGATGTCACCTAGAACCTTCACAGCAGCGACAGCTTTATGAGGAGCATCAGCACTGCTCTGCCTGAGCAGAACCATCACCGCCATAGGTTGTCAAATAACCCGGATTTAACCCACACAGGTAAGTCCAATGGGGTGCAGGCATGTCCTCTATGCTTACAGCTTCCCGTGGGTGTTGGTTTGATACCGTTTGGGGACAGCCAAGGAGGCATCTGCAGGCAACAAAGGTAGGTGTGTGCTTGTGTGTGTGTTTCCTATGCAGATCCTAAGCCCAGTGTCACATGCAAGTAGGAGGAGTAAGAAGGGTTCCTGGCAAATCCGGGTTATGGATTGCATTTAAAAAGGCCCCGTGGGAGTGCAATGGGCCCCTGTCTTGCTGCTTAGCAATAATGGTATGGGTTTAGGTTCTGCTGTGTGTACTGGTGGTTGACTGCCCCCCAGCCCAGAGTGTGCATGGAAAATTGTCTGGCAGCCTCCCTGACAGCAAGCAGTGATAGTGCCCATGAAGGGGACCTTGTTGGGCCCGCCCCTTTCACGGTTATCGCTTCTCGGCCTTTTGGCTAAGATCAAGTGTAGTATCTGTTCTTATCAGTTTAATATCTGATACGTCCCCTATCTGGGGACCATATATTAAATGGATTTTTGAGAACGGGGGCCGATTTCGAAGCTTGCTTCCGTCGCCCTATGCATTGACCCGATATGGCAGTATCTTCGGGTACAGTGCACCACCCCCTTACAGGGTTAAAAAGAAAGATTCCTACTTTCATTGCTACCTGCTTGCTGGCTAGCCAGCTAGCCAGCCCTGTGGGCCTTGCTGCTGCTGCAGCCAAAAAACAAAAGGTGGTGCTGCTTCTGCTTGTGTCTGGCCCCTGTTGGAGCGTCCAGGCACAGGACTTCTGCTGCTGCTGACTAAATGGCCTCCTTAATTGGATCATTTGAGTAGCCAGCACACCTGTGCAGGTAGGGCATGACATGATAGGCAGCTGCCTTGATAGCGGGTGGGTGCTGAATGTTCCTAATTGACAAAATAAGATTAATGCTTATGAAGAAATATAAAATCTCATCCCTTCCCCAATATCGCGCCACACCCCTACCCCTTAATTCCCTGGTTGAACGTGATGGACATATGTCTTTTTTCGACCGTACTAACTATGTAACTATGTAACATAACATGGGGGGGGGGGGGGGGGTCTCCTGGCTGTTCACACAGGTGTGTCATTGCTGTACATTGACCATGCATTGCTTCTGTGGTATTGCAAAGGCAAAGACAAATGCTTCCAGCCATCCATTGCACTAATGGATTGGTCATCAGCTGGCTGTCTATGTCCCGCATCAATATAGACCAAAGTACAGAGGGTTAGGCTATGCTATTGTGCACCTACCTGATGCATCAGAAGGTGCGAGGCCCTTGCTAAATTCTGTGCACAGACTTTGAGATCTATGCTTTAGACTGTATCTAAACCTGCTCCAACATGGACTGACATTCTGGCCTACTTTCAGCCGATGCGACTTGTCTGTCGCTGAACAGTCGCTTTTTATGTATTCAGCACCTATGTATAATGTTGTAAAAATGCTCTAGAAGCTAAAGTCGCAGAAATGTCACACATATTTGGCCTGCAACTTTCTGTGCGACAAATTCAGACAGGAAAAATCAGTATAAATCCTTAGAAAATTATCCCCCAGTGTCTCCATCTGCTGGCGGTATTGAATAAGCATTGCTGCACTGATGGGGTATGCATTAGACGAAAAAAAAGAAGAAAAAGAAGAATAATACGCCCAGAAAAGAGGCGAAAAGGAGAAAAACGTAAAAAAACGTGAAAAAAAAGTAAGAGGAAGAGAAGGGAAAAAAAGGTGGAAATGGGTTTAAAAGTGATTTCGGCGGAGAAATATATATATATATATATATATATATATATATATATATATATATGCGCACACACACACATAGATATAAACGTATTCTCCGTTGAGATATTGCAGCCGCTGCTGTGTCCAGGCCCAGGAGCCTTAGCACTGTGCTGTGATGTCACTCAATACCACTGACATCACTAGGTGTAAACAACATCTCTCCTTTGCTGTGTATGTGACTATGGAGCTGTTTGGTGATGTCGTCTATTACGGCCTTCATAGAAGCAACAGGAGATTGTTGCATCCATCTTGAACCCTCAGAACTACAGTGCTATGATGTCACTCACTTCCACAGGCCTTGCAGAGTGTAAACAACAACAACCCAGCTTTGTTGTGTATGTAACCAAAGGGATTTGTGATGTCACCTAGAACCTTCACAGCAGCGACAGCTTTATGAGGAGCATCAGCACTGCTCTGCCTGAGCAGAACCATCACCGCCATAGGTTGTCAAATAACCCGGATTTAACCCACACAGGTAAGTCCAATGGGGTGCAGGCATGTCCTCTATGCTTACAGCTTCCCGTGGGTGTTGGTTTGATACCGTTTGGGGACAGCCAAGGAGGCATCTGCAGGCAACAAAGGTAGGTGTGTGCTTGTGTGTGTGTTTCCTATGCAGATCCTAAGCCCAGTGTCACATGCAAGTAGGAGGAGTAAGAAGGGTTCCTGGCAAATCCGGGTTATGGATTGCATTTAAAAAGGCCCCGTGGGAGTGCAATGGGCCCCTGTCTTGCTGCTTAGCAATAATGGTATGGGTTTAGGTTCTGCTGTGTGTACTGGTGGTTGACTGCCCCCCAGCCCAGAGTGTGCATGGAAAATTGTCTGGCAGCCTCCCTGACAGCAAGCAGTGATAGTGCCCATGAAGGGGACCTTGTTGGGCCCGCCCCTTTCACGGTTATCGCTTCTCGGCCTTTTGGCTAAGATCAAGTGTAGTATCTGTTCTTATCAGTTTAATATCTGATACGTCCCCTATCTGGGGACCATATATTAAATGGATTTTTGAGAACGGGGGCCGATTTCGAAGCTTGCTTCCGTCGCCCTATGCATTGACCCGATATGGCAGTATCTTCGGGTACAGTGCACCACCCCCTTACAGGGTTAAAAAGAAAGATTCCTACTTTCATTGCTACCTGCTTGCTGGCTAGCCAGCTAGCCAGCCCTGTGGGCCTTGCTGCTGCAGCCAAAAAACAAAAGGTGGTGCTGCTGCTGCTGCTTCTGCTTGTGTCTGGCCGCTGTTGGAGCGTCCAGGCACAGGACTTCTGCTGCTGCTGACTAAATGGCCTCCTTAATTGGATCATTTGAGTAGCCAGCACACCTGTGCAGGTAGGGCATGACATGATAGGCAGCTGCCTTGATAGCGGGTGGGTGCTGAATGTTCCTAATTGACAAAATAAGATTAATGCTTATGAAGAAATATAAAATCTCATCCCTTCCCCAATATCGCGCCACACCCCTACCCCTTAATTCCCTGGTTGAACGTGATGGACATATGTCTTTTTTCGACCGTACTAACTATGTAACTATGTAACATAACATGGGGGGGGGGGGTCTCCTGGCTGTTCACACAGGTGTGTCATTGCTGTACATTGACCATGCATTGCTTCTGTGGTATTGCAAAGGCAAAGACAAATGCTTCCAGCCATCCATTGCACTAATGGATTGGTCATCAGCTGGCTGTCTATGTCCCGCATCAATATAGACCAAAGTACCCGAGGGTTAGGCTATGCTATTGTGCACCTACCTGATGCATCAGAAGGTGCGAGGCCCTTGCTAAATTCTGTGCACAGACTTTGAGATCTATGCTTTAGACTGTATCTAAACCTGCTCCAACATGGACTGACATTCTGGCCTACTTTCAGCCGATGCGACTTGTCTGTCGCTGAACAGTCGCTTTTTATGTATTCAGCACCTATGTATAATGTTGTAAAAATGCTCTAGAAGCTAAAGTCGCAGAAATGTCACACATATTTGGCCTGCAACTTTCTGTGCGACAAATTCAGACAGGAAAAATCAGTATAAATCCTTAGAAAATTATCCCCCAGTGTCTCCATCTGCTGGCGGTATTGAATAAGCATTGCTGCACTGATGGGGTATGCATTAGACGAAAAAAAAGAAGAAAAAGAAGAATAATACGCCCAGAAAAGAGGCGAAAAGGAGAAAAACGTAAAAAAACGTGAAAAAAAAGTAAGAGGAAGAGAAGGGAAAAAAAGGTGGAAATGGGTTTAAAAGTGATTTCGGCGGAGAAATATATATATATATATATATATATATATATATATATATATATATGCGCACACACACACATAGATATAAACGTATTCTCCGTTGAGATATTGCAGCCGCTGCTGTGTCCAGGCCCAGGAGCCTTAGCACTGTGCTGTGATGTCACTCAATACCACTGACATCACTAGGTGTAAACAACATCTCTCCTTTGCTGTGTATGTGACTATGGAGCTGTTTGGTGATGTCGTCTATTACGGCCTTCATAGAAGCAACAGGAGATTGTTGCATCCATCTTGAACCCTCAGAACTACAGTGCTATGATGTCACTCACTTCCACAGGCCTTGCAGAGTGTAAACAACAACAACCCAGCTTTGTTGTGTATGTAACCAAAGGGATTTGTGATGTCACCTAGAACCTTCACAGCAGCGACAGCTTTATGAGGAGCATCAGCACTGCTCTGCCTGAGCAGAACCATCACCGCCATAGGTTGTCAAATAACCCGGATTTAACCCACACAGGTAAGTCCAATGGGGTGCAGGCATGTCCTCTATGCTTACAGCTTCCCGTGGGTGTTGGTTTGATACCGTTTGGGGACAGCCAAGGAGGCATCTGCAGGCAACAAAGGTAGGTGTGTGCTTGTGTGTGTGTTTCCTATGCAGATCCTAAGCCCAGTGTCACATGCAAGTAGGAGGAGTAAGAAGGGTTCCTGGCAAATCCGGGTTATGGATTGCATTTAAAAAGGCCCCGTGGGAGTGCAATGGGCCCCTGTCTTGCTGCTTAGCAATAATGGTATGGGTTTAGGTTCTGCTGTGTGTACTGGTGGTTGACTGCCCCCCAGCCCAGAGTGTGCATGGAAAATTGTCTGGCAGCCTCCCTGACAGCAAGCAGTGATAGTGCCCATGAAGGGGACCTTGTTGGGCCCGCCCCTTTCACGGTTATCGCTTCTCGGCCTTTTGGCTAAGATCAAGTGTAGTATCTGTTCTTATCAGTTTAATATCTGATACGTCCCCTATCTGGGGACCATATATTAAATGGATTTTTGAGAACGGGGGCCGATTTCGAAGCTTGCTTCCGTCGCCCTATGCATTGACCCGATATGGCAGTATCTTCGGGTACAGTGCACCACCCCCTTACAGGGTTAAAAAGAAAGATTCCTACTTTCATTGCTACCTGCTTGCTGGCTAGCCAGCTAGCCAGCCCTGTGGGCCTTGCTGCTGCTGCAGCCAAAAAACAAAAGGTGGTGCTGCTGCTGCTTCTGCTGCTTCTGCTTGTGTCTGGCCCCTGTTGGAGCGTCCAGGCACAGGACTTCTGCTGCTGCTGACTAAATGGCCTCCTTAATTGGATCATTTGAGTAGCCAGCACACCTGTGCAGGTAGGGCATGACATGATAGGCAGCTGCCTTGATAGCGGGTGGGTGCTGAATGTTCCTAATTGACAAAATAAGATTAATGCTTATGAAGAAATATAAAATCTCATCCCTTCCCCAATATCGCGCTACACCCCTACCCCTTAATTCCCTGGTTGAACGTGATGGACATATGTCTTTTTTCGACCGTACTAACTATGTAACTATGTAACATAACATGGGGGGGGGGGGGGGGGGGTCTCCTGGCTGTTCACACAGGTGTGTCATTGCTGTACATTGACCATGCATTGCTTCTGTGGTATTGCAAAGGCAAAGACAAATGCTTCCAGCCATCCATTGCACTAATGGATTGGTCATCAGCTGGCTGTCTATGTCCCGCATCAATATAGACCAAAGTACAGAGGGTTAGGCTATGCTATTGTGCACCTACCTGATGCATCAGAAGGTGCGAGGCCCTTGCTAAATTCTGTGCACAGACTTTGAGATCTATGCTTTAGACTGTATCTAAACCTGCTCCAACATGGACTGACATTCTGGCCTACTTTCAGCCGATGCGACTTGTCTGTCGCTGAACAGTCGCTTTTTATGTATTCAGCACCTATGTATAATGTTGTAAAAATGCTCTAGAAGCTAAAGTCGCAGAAATGTCACACATATTTGGCCTGCAACTTTCTGTGCGACAAATTCAGACAGGAAAAATCAGTATAAATCCTTAGAAAATTATCCCCCAGTGTCTCCATCTGCTGGCGGTATTGAATAAGCATTGCTGCACTGATGGGGTATGCATTAGACGAAAAAAAAGAAGAAAAAGAAGAATAATACGCCCAGAAAAGAGGCGAAAAGGAGAAAAACGTAAAAAAACGTGAAAAAAAAGTAAGAGGAAGAGAAGGGAAAAAAAGGTGGAAATGGGTTTAAAAGTGATTTCGGCGGAGAAATATATATATATATATATATATATATATATATATATATATATGCGCACACACACACATAGATATAAACGTATTCTCCGTTGAGATATTGCAGCCGCTGCTGTGTCCAGGCCCAGGAGCCTTAGCACTGTGCTGTGATGTCACTCAATACCACTGACATCACTAGGTGTAAACAACATCTCTCCTTTGCTGTGTATGTGACTATGGAGCTGTTTGGTGATGTCGTCTATTACGGCCTTCATAGAAGCAACAGGAGATTGTTGCATCCATCTTGAACCCTCAGAACTACAGTGCTATGATGTCACTCACTTCCACAGGCCTTGCAGAGTGTAAACAACAACAACCCAGCTTTGTTGTGTATGTAACCAAAGGGATTTGTGATGTCACCTAGAACCTTCACAGCAGCGACAGCTTTATGAGGAGCATCAGCACTGCTCTGCCTGAGCAGAACCATCACCGCCATAGGTTGTCAAATAACCCGGATTTAACCCACACAGGTAAGTCCAATGGGGTGCAGGCATGTCCTCTATGCTTACAGCTTCCCGTGGGTGTTGGTTTGATACCGTTTGGGGACAGCCAAGGAGGCATCTGCAGGCAACAAAGGTAGGTGTGTGCTTGTGTGTGTGTTTCCTATGCAGATCCTAAGCCCAGTGTCACATGCAAGTAGGAGGAGTAAGAAGGGTTCCTGGCAAATCCGGGTTATGGATTGCATTTAAAAAGGCCCCGTGGGAGTGCAATGGGCCCCTGTCTTGCTGCTTAGCAATAATGGTATGGGTTTAGGTTCTGCTGTGTGTACTGGTGGTTGACTGCCCCCCAGCCCAGAGTGTGCATGGAAAATTGTCTGGCAGCCTCCCTGACAGCAAGCAGTGATAGTGCCCATGAAGGGGACCTTGTTGGGCCCGCCCCTTTCACGGTTATCGCTTCTCGGCCTTTTGGCTAAGATCAAGTGTAGTATCTGTTCTTATCAGTTTAATATCTGATACGTCCCCTATCTGGGGACCATATATTAAATGGATTTTTGAGAACGGGGGCCGATTTCGAAGCTTGCTTCCGTCGCCCTATGCATTGACCCGATATGGCAGTATCTTCGGGTACAGTGCACCACCCCCTTACAGGGTTAAAAAGAAAGATTCCTACTTTCATTGCTACCTGCTTGCTGGCTAGCCAGCTAGCCAGCCCTGTGGGCCTTGCTGCTGCTGCAGCCAAAAAACAAAAGGTGGTGCTGCTTCTGCTTGTGTCTGGCCCCTGTTGGAGCGTCCAGGCACAGGACTTCTGCTGCTGCTGACTAAATGGCCTCCTTAATTGGATCATTTGAGTAGCCAGCACACCTGTGCAGGTAGGGCATGACATGATAGGCAGCTGCCTTGATAGCGGGTGGGTGCTGAATGTTCCTAATTGACAAAATAAGATTAATGCTTATGAAGAAATATAAAATCTCATCCCTTCCCCAATATCGCGCCACACCCCTACCCCTTAATTCCCTGGTTGAACGTGATGGACATATGTCTTTTTTCGACCGTACTAACTATGTAACTATGTAACATAACATGGGGGGGGGGGGGGGGGTCTCCTGGCTGTTCACACAGGTGTGTCATTGCTGTACATTGACCATGCATTGCTTCTGTGGTATTGCAAAGGCAAAGACAAATGCTTCCAGCCATCCATTGCACTAATGGATTGGTCATCAGCTGGCTGTCTATGTCCCGCATCAATATAGACCAAAGTACAGAGGGTTAGGCTATGCTATTGTGCACCTACCTGATGCATCAGAAGGTGCGAGGCCCTTGCTAAATTCTGTGCACAGACTTTGAGATCTATGCTTTAGACTGTATCTAAACCTGCTCCAACATGGACTGACATTCTGGCCTACTTTCAGCCGATGCGACTTGTCTGTCGCTGAACAGTCGCTTTTTATGTATTCAGCACCTATGTATAATGTTGTAAAAATGCTCTAGAAGCTAAAGTCGCAGAAATGTCACACATATTTGGCCTGCAACTTTCTGTGCGACAAATTCAGACAGGAAAAATCAGTATAAATCCTTAGAAAATTATCCCCCAGTGTCTCCATCTGCTGGCGGTATTGAATAAGCATTGCTGCACTGATGGGGTATGCATTAGACGAAAAAAAAGAAGAAAAAGAAGAATAATACGCCCAGAAAAGAGGCGAAAAGGAGAAAAACGTAAAAAAACGTGAAAAAAAAGTAAGAGGAAGAGAAGGGAAAAAAAGGTGGAAATGGGTTTAAAAGTGATTTCGGCGGAGAAATATATATATATATATATATATATATATATATATATATATATGCGCACACACACACATAGATATAAACGTATTCTCCGTTGAGATATTGCAGCCGCTGCTGTGTCCAGGCCCAGGAGCCTTAGCACTGTGCTGTGATGTCACTCAATACCACTGACATCACTAGGTGTAAACAACATCTCTCCTTTGCTGTGTATGTGACTATGGAGCTGTTTGGTGATGTCGTCTATTACGGCCTTCATAGAAGCAACAGGAGATTGTTGCATCCATCTTGAACCCTCAGAACTACAGTGCTATGATGTCACTCACTTCCACAGGCCTTGCAGAGTGTAAACAACAACAACCCAGCTTTGTTGTGTATGTAACCAAAGGGATTTGTGATGTCACCTAGAACCTTCACAGCAGCGACAGCTTTATGAGGAGCATCAGCACTGCTCTGCCTGAGCAGAACCATCACCGCCATAGGTTGTCAAATAACCCGGATTTAACCCACACAGGTAAGTCCAATGGGGTGCAGGCATGTCCTCTATGCTTACAGCTTCCCGTGGGTGTTGGTTTGATACCGTTTGGGGACAGCCAAGGAGGCATCTGCAGGCAACAAAGGTAGGTGTGTGCTTGTGTGTGTGTTTCCTATGCAGATCCTAAGCCCAGTGTCACATGCAAGTAGGAGGAGTAAGAAGGGTTCCTGGCAAATCCGGGTTATGGATTGCATTTAAAAAGGCCCCGTGGGAGTGCAATGGGCCCCTGTCTTGCTGCTTAGCAATAATGGTATGGGTTTAGGTTCTGCTGTGTGTACTGGTGGTTGACTGCCCCCCAGCCCAGAGTGTGCATGGAAAATTGTCTGGCAGCCTCCCTGACAGCAAGCAGTGATAGTGCCCATGAAGGGGACCTTGTTGGGCCCGCCCCTTTCACGGTTATCGCTTCTCGGCCTTTTGGCTAAGATCAAGTGTAGTATCTGTTCTTATCAGTTTAATATCTGATACGTCCCCTATCTGGGGACCATATATTAAATGGATTTTTGAGAACGGGGGCCGATTTCGAAGCTTGCTTCCGTCGCCCTATGCATTGACCCGATATGGCAGTATCTTCGGGTACAGTGCACCACCCCCTTACAGGGTTAAAAAGAAAGATTCCTACTTTCATTGCTACCTGCTTGCTGGCTAGCCAGCTAGCCAGCCCTGTGGGCCTTGCTGCTGCAGCCAAAAAACAAAAGGTGGTGCTGCTGCTGCTGCTTCTGCTTGTGTCTGGCCGCTGTTGGAGCGTCCAGGCACAGGACTTCTGCTGCTGCTGACTAAATGGCCTCCTTAATTGGATCATTTGAGTAGCCAGCACACCTGTGCAGGTAGGGCATGACATGATAGGCAGCTGCCTTGATAGCGGGTGGGTGCTGAATGTTCCTAATTGACAAAATAAGATTAATGCTTATGAAGAAATATAAAATCTCATCCCTTCCCCAATATCGCGCCACACCCCTACCCCTTAATTCCCTGGTTGAACGTGATGGACATATGTCTTTTTTCGACCGTACTAACTATGTAACTATGTAACATAACATGGGGGGGGGGGGGGTCTCCTGGCTGTTCACACAGGTGTGTCATTGCTGTACATTGACCATGCATTGCTTCTGTGGTATTGCAAAGGCAAAGACAAATGCTTCCAGCCATCCATTGCACTAATGGATTGGTCATCAGCTGGCTGTCTATGTCCCGCATCAATATAGACCAAAGTACCCGAGGGTTAGGCTATGCTATTGTGCACCTACCTGATGCATCAGAAGGTGCGAGGCCCTTGCTAAATTCTGTGCACAGACTTTGAGATCTATGCTTTAGACTGTATCTAAACCTGCTCCAACATGGACTGACATTCTGGCCTACTTTCAGCCGATGCGACTTGTCTGTCGCTGAACAGTCGCTTTTTATGTATTCAGCACCTATGTATAATGTTGTAAAAATGCTCTAGAAGCTAAAGTCGCAGAAATGTCACACATATTTGGCCTGCAACTTTCTGTGCGACAAATTCAGACAGGAAAAATCAGTATAAATCCTTAGAAAATTATCCCCCAGTGTCTCCATCTGCTGGCGGTATTGAATAAGCATTGCTGCACTGATGGGGTATGCATTAGACGAAAAAAAAGAAGAAAAAGAAGAATAATACGCCCAGAAAAGAGGCGAAAAGGAGAAAAACGTAAAAAAACGTGAAAAAAAAGTAAGAGGAAGAGAAGGGAAAAAAAGGTGGAAATGGGTTTAAAAGTGATTTCGGCGGAGAATATATATATATATATATATATATATATATATATATATATATATATGCGCACACACACACATAGATATAAACGTATTCTCCGTTGAGATATTGCAGCCGCTGCTGTGTCCAGGCCCAGGAGCCTTAGCACTGTGCTGTGATGTCACTCAATACCACTGACATCACTAGGTGTAAACAACATCTCTCCTTTGCTGTGTATGTGACTATGGAGCTGTTTGGTGATGTCGTCTATTACGGCCTTCATAGAAGCAACAGGAGATTGTTGCATCCATCTTGAACCCTCAGAACTACAGTGCTATGATGTCACTCACTTCCACAGGCCTTGCAGAGTGTAAACAACAACAACCCAGCTTTGTTGTGTATGTAACCAAAGGGATTTGTGATGTCACCTAGAACCTTCACAGCAGCGACAGCTTTATGAGGAGCATCAGCACTGCTCTGCCTGAGCAGAACCATCACCGCCATAGGTTGTCAAATAACCCGGATTTAACCCACACAGGTAAGTCCAATGGGGTGCAGGCATGTCCTCTATGCTT